>NC_047084.1:399189504-399485262 GCF_902459505.1 Geotrypetes seraphini | reverse complement strand
CAGCACCTTGAATTTCCCTTGTGGAGGTGGGGCTTGAACCGGGAACAGCCTGGGACCCTGGGGACTACAACGCGAGTGCTCTGACTGTTGAGCCAGGACAGGTGTCCCTGTAGAGCTAGTACATTCAGGAGACTTTATCATTGCCGAGGCTCGAAGGCGACTGGTTTTTTTTCAACCATCTTGAATTTCCCTTACGGAGGCGGGGTTTGAACCGGGTCCAGCCTGGGACCCTGGGGACTACAGGGCGAGTGCTATGACTGTTGAGCCACGAAAGGGGTCCCTGTAGAGCTAGTACATTCAGCACACTTTATCATTACCGAGTCTCGGAGGCAATCATTTTTTTTTTCAGCCACCTTGAATTTCCCTTGCGGAGGCGGGGTTTGAACCGGGTCCAGCCTGGGACCCTAGGGACTACAGGGCGAGTGCTATGACTGTTGAGCCAGGACAGGTGTCCCAGTAGAGCTAGTACATTCAGCACACTTTATCATTGCCGAGTCTCGGAGGCAATTATTTTTTTTTTCAGCCACCTTGAATTTCCTTCTCGGAAGCGCGGTTTGAACCGGGTCCAGCCTTGGACCCTGGGGACTACAGAGCGAGTGCTATGAGTGTTGAGCAACGAAAGGGATCCCTGTAGAGCTAGTACATTCAGCACACTTTATCATTGTCGAGGCTGGGAGGCTACTGTTTTTTTTTCAACCACCTTAAATTTCCCTTGCGGAGGTGGGGTTTGAACCGAGTCCAGCGTGGGACCCTGGGGACTACAGGGCGAGTGCTCTGACTGTTGAGCCACCAAAGGGGTCCCTGTAGAGCTAGTACATTCATCATACTTTATCATTGCCGAGTCTCGGAGGCAATTATTTTTTTTTTTAACCACCTTGAATTTCCCTAGCGAAGGCGGGGTTTGAACCAGGTTTAGCCTTGGACCCTGTGGACTGCAGGGTGAGTGCTCTGACTGTTGAGCCATGAAAGGGGTCCCTGTAGAGCTAGTATATTCAGCAGACTTTATCTATGTCGAGGCTCGGAGGCGACAGTTTTTTTTTTTCAACCACCTTGAATTTCCCTTGCGGAGGCGGGGTTTGAACCAGGTCCAGCCTGGGACCCTGGGGACTACAGAGCGAGTGCTCTGACTGTTGAGCCAGGACAGGTGTCCCAGTAGAGCTAGTACATTCAGCACACTTTATCATTGCCGAGTCTCGGAGGCGATTATTTCTTTTTTCAGCCACCTTGAATTTCCCTTGCGGAGGTGGGGTTTGAACCGGGTCCAGCCTGGGACCCTGGGGACTACAGGGCGAGTGCTATGACTGTTCAGCCACGATAGGGGTACCTGTAGAGCTAGTACATTCAGCACACTTTATCATTACCGAGTCTCGGAGGCGATCATTTTTTTTTTTCAGCCACCTTGAATTTCCCTTGCGGAGGCGGGGTTTGAACCGGGACCAGCATGGGACCCTGGGGACTGCAGGGCGAGTGCTATGACTGTTGAGCCACGAAAGGGGTCCCTGTAGAGCTAGTACATTCAGCACACTTTATCATTGCCGAAGCTCGGAGGCGACTGTTTTTTTTCAGCCACCTTGAATTTCCCTTGTGGAGGTGGGGCTTGAACCGGGAACAGCCTGGGACCCTGGGGACTACAAGGCGAGTGCTCTGACTGTTGTGCCACCAAAATGGTCCCTGTAGAGCTAGTATATGCAGCACACTTTATCATTGCCTAGTCTCGGAGGCGATTATTTTATTTCAGCCCCTTGAATTTCCCTTGCGGAGGCGGGGTTTGAACCGGGTCCAGCCTTGGACTTTAGGGACTACAGGGCGAGCGCTATGACAGTTGAGCCACAAAAGTGTTCCCTGTAGAGCTAGTACATTCAGCACACTTTATCATTGCCGAGTTTCGGAGGCGATTATTTCTTTTTTCATCCACCTTGAATTTCCCTTGCGGAGGCGGGGTTTGAACAGTGTCCAGCCTGGGACCCTGGGGACTACAGGGCGAGTGCTATGACTTTTGAGCCACGAAAGGGGTCCCTATAGAGCTAGTACATTCAGCACAGTTTATCATTGTCGAGGCTCAGAGGCGACTGTTTTTTTTCAACCACCTTGAATTTCCCTTGCGGAGGGGAGGTTTGAACCGGGTCCAGCGTGGGACCCTGGGGACTACAGAGCAAGTGCTCTGACTGTTGAGCTACGACAGGGGTCCCTGTAGAGCTAGTACATTCAGCACACTTTATCATTGTCGAGGCTCGGAGGCGATCATTTTTTTTTTTAAGCCAACTTGAATTTCCCTTGCGGATGCGGGGTTTGAATAGGGTCCAGCCTGGGACCCTGGGCGAGTGCTATGACTGTTGAGCCACGAAAGGGGTCCCTGTAGAGCTAGTACATTCAGCACACTTTATCATTGCTGAGTCTCGGAGGCGATTATTTTTTCTTTCAGCCACCTTGAATTTCCCTTGCAGAGGCGGGGTTTGAATTGGGTCCAGCCTGGGACCCTGGGGACTGCAGGGTGAGTGCTCTGACTGTTGAGCCATGAAAGGGGTCCCTGTAGAGCTAGTACATTCAGCAGACTTTATCTATGTCGAGGCTCGGAGGCGACTGTTTTTTTTTTCAACCACCTTGAATTTCCCTTGTAGAGATAGTACATTCAGCAGACTTTATCATTTCCGAGGCTCGGAGGTGATTATTTTTTTTTCAACCACATTGAATTTCCCTTGCGGAGGCTGGGTTTGAACCAGGTCCAGCCTGGGACACTGAAGACTACAGGGCGAGTGCTCTGACTGTTCAGCCATGACAGGGGTCCCTTTAGAGCTAGTACATTCAGAAGCCTTTATCATTGCCGAGTCTCGGAGGCGATTGTTTCCCCCCCCCCCCCACCTTGAATTTACCTTGCAGATGCGGATTGAACCGGGTCCAGCCTGGGACACTGGGGACTACAGGGTGAGTGCTCTGACTTTTGAGCAAGAACAGGGGTCCCTGTAGAGATAGTACATTCAGCAGACTTTATCATTGCCGAGGCTTGGAGGCGATTATTTTTTTTCAACCACATTGAATTTCCCTTGCGGAGGCTGGGTTTGAACAAGGTCCAGCCTGGGACACTGAAGACTACAGGGCGAGTGCTCTGACTGTTTAGCCATGACAGGTGTTCCTGTAGAGCTAGTACACTACGCAGACTTTATCATTGCTGAGTCTCAGAGGCGACTCTTTTTCCCCCTCACCTTGAATTTCCCATGCGGAAGCGAGATTGAACCGGGTCCAGCCTGGGACCCTGGGGTCTACAGGGCAAGTGCTCTGACTGTTGAGCTACGACAGGAGTCCCTGTAGAGCTAGTACATTCAGCAGACTTTATCATTGCCGAGGCTCGGAGGTGACTGTTTTTTTTTCAGCCACCTTGAATTTCCCTTGCGGAGGTGGGGCTTGAACCGGGAACAGCCTGGGACCCTGGGGACTACAAGGCGAGTGCTCTGACTGTTGAGCCAGGACAGGTGTCCCTGTAGAGCTAGTACATTCAGGAGACTTTATCATTGCCGAGGCTCGAAGGCGACTGGTTTTTTTTCAACCATCTTGAATTTCCCTTACGGAGGCGGGGTTTGAACCGGGTCCAGCCTGGGACCCTGGGGACTACAGAGCGAGTGCTCTGACTGTTGAGCCAGGACAGGTGTCCCAGTAGAGCTAGTACATTCAGCACACTTTATCATTGCCGAGTCTCGGAGGCGATTATTTCTTTTTTCAGCCACCTTGAATTTCCCTTGCGGAGGTGGGGTTTGAACCGGGTCCAGCCTGCGACCCTGGTGACTACAGGGCGAGTGCTCTGACTTTTGAGCAAGGACAGGGGTCCCTGTAGAGATTGTACATTCAGCAGACTTTATCATTGCCGAGTCTCGGAGGCGATTATTTCTTTTTTCAACCAGCTTAAATTTCCCTTGCGGAGGCGAGGTTTGAATCGGGTCCAGCCTAGGACACTGGGGACTACAGGGCGAGTGCTCTGACTTTTGAGCAAGGACAGGGGTCCCTGTAGAGATTGTACATTCAGCAGACTTTATCATTGCCGAGGCTCGGAGGCGATTATTTTTTTTTCAACCATATTGAATTTCCCTTGCGGAGGCTGGGTTTGAACCAGGTCCAGCCTGGGACACTGAAGACTACAGGGCGAGTGCTCTGACTGTTGAGCCAGATCAGGGGTCCCTGTAGAGATAATACATTCAACAGATTTTATCATTGCCGAGTCTCAGAGGCTATTATTTTTTTTTCCCTTGCGGAGGCGGGGTTTGAACCGGGTCCAGCCTGGGACCCTGGGGACTACAGGGCAAGTTCTCTGACTGTTTTGCCAGGACAGGGTCCCTGTAGAGCTAGTACATTCAACAGACTTTATCATTGCCGAGTCTCGGATGCGACTGTTTTTTTTTCAACCACATTGAATTTCCCTTGCGGAGGCGGGATTCAACCGGGTCCAGATTGGGACCCTGGGAACTACAGGGCGAGTGCTCTGACTGTTGAGCCAGTACAGGGGTCCCTGTAGAGCTAGTATATTCAGCAGACTTTATCATTGCCGAGTCTCGGAGGCGATTATTTTTTTTTTTCAACCAGCTTAAATATCCCTTGCGGAAGCGAGATTTGAATCGGGTCCAGCCTAGGACCCTGGGGCCTACACGGCGAGTGCTTGAACTGTTGAGCCACGACAGGGGTCCCTGTAGAGCTAGTACACTCAGCAGACTTTATCATTGCCGAGTCTCGGAGGCAATTATTTTTTTTTCAACCACATTGAATTTCCCTTGAAGAGGCGAGGTTTGAACCAGGTGCAGCCTGGGACTCTGGAGACTAAAGGGCAAGTGCTCTGACTCTTGAGCCACGACAGGGGTCTCTGGAGAGCTAGTACATTCAGCAGACTTTATCATTGCTGAGTCTCGGAGGCTACTGTTTTTTCCCTCCCCACTTTGATTTCCCTTGAGGAGGCGGGATTGAACTTGGTCCAGCCTGGGACCCTGGGAACTACAGGCGAGTGCTCTGACTGTGGAGCCAGGACAGGGGTCCCTATAGAGCTAGTACACTCAGCAGACTTTATCATTGCCGAGTCTCGGAGGCGACTGTTTTTCCACCTCACCTTGAATTTCCCTTGCGGAGGCGGGGTTTGAACCGGGTCCAGCCTAGGACCCTGGGGACTACAGGGCGTGTGCTCTGACTGTTGAGCCATGACAGGGGTCCTTGTAGAGCTAGTACATTCAGCAGACTTTATCATTGCCGAGGCTAGGAGGCGATTATTTTTTTTTTACAACCACATTGAATTTTCTAGCGGAGGCGGGGTTTGTACCGGGTCCAGCCTGGGACCCTGGGGACTACAGGGCAAGTGCTCTGACTGTTGAGCTACGACAGGGGTCCCTGTAGAGTTAGTACATTTAGCAGACTTTATCATTGCCGAGTCTCGGAGGCGATTATTTTTTTTTTCAACCACATTAAATTATCCTTGCGGAGGCGGGATTAAACCGGTTGCAGGCTGGGACCCTGGAGACTAAAGGGCGAGTGCTCTGACTGTTGAGCTACGACAGGGGTCCCTGTAGAGCTAGTAAATTCAGCAGACTTTATCATTGCCGAGGCACGGAGGCGATTATTTTTTTTTCAACCAGCTTAAATTTCCCATGCCGAGGCGAGGTTTGAATCGGATCCAGCCTGGGACACTGAAGACTACAGGGCGAGTGCTCTGACTGTTGAGCCATGACAGGGGTCCTTGTAGAGCTAGTACATTCAGCAGACTTTATCATTGCCGAGTCTCGGAGGCGATTATTTTTTTTTTCAACCACATTAAAATTTCCTTACGGAGGTGGGATTGAACCGGTTGCAGCCAGGGACCCTGGAGACTAAAGGGCGAGTGCTCGGACTGTTGAGCCATGACATTGGTCCCTGTAGAGCTAGTACACTCAGCAGACTTTATCATTGCCGAGTCTCGGAATGCGACTGTTTTTCCCCCTCACCTTGAAATTCCCATGCGGAAGCGAGATTGAACTAGGTCCAGCCTGGGACACTGAAGACTACAGGGCGAGTGCTCTGACTGTTGAGCCATGACAGGGGTCCTTGTAGAGCTAGTACATTCAGCAGACTTTATCATTGCCGAGGCTCAGAGGTGATTATTTTTTTTTTCAACCACATTGAATTTCCCTTGCGGAGGCTGGGTTTGAACAAGGTCCAGCCTGGGACACTGAAGACTACAGGGCGAGTGCTCTGACTGTTGAGCCATGACAGGTGTTCCTGTAGAGCTAGTACACTACGCAGACTTTATCATTGCCGAGTCTCGGTGGCGACTGTTTTTCCCCCTCACCTTGAATTTCCCATGCGGAAGCGAGATTGAACCGGGTCCAGCCTGGGACATTGGGGACTACAGGGCAAATGCTCTGACTGTTGAGCTACGACAGGGGTCACTGTAGAGCTAGTACATTCAGCAGACTTTATCATTGCCGAGGCACGGAGGCGATTATTTTTTTTTCAACCAGCTTAAATTTCCCTTGCGGAGGCGAGGTTTGAATCGGGTCCAGCCTAGGACACTGGGGATTACAGGGTGAGTGCTCTGACTTTTGAGCAAGAACAGGGGTCCCTATAGAGATAGTACATTCAGCAGACTTTATCATTGCCGAGGCTCGGAGGTGATTATTTTTTTTTCAACCACATTGAATTTCCCTTGCGGAGGCTGGGTTTGAACCAGGTCCAGCCTGGGACACTGAAGACTACAGGGCGAGTGCTCTGACTGTTGAGCCATGACAGGGGTCCCTTTAGAGCTAGTACATTCAGCAGACTTTATCATTGCCGAGTCACGGAGGAGATTATTTTTTTTTCAACCAGCTTAAATTTCCCTTGCGGAGGTGAGGTTTGAATCCGGTCCAGCCCAGGACACTGGGGACTACAGGGTGAGTGCTCTGACTTTTGAGCCAGGACAGGGTCCCTGTAGAGATAGTACATTCAGAAGACTTTATCATTGCCGAGCCTCGGAGGCGATTGTTTCCCCCCCCCCACCTTGAATTTCCCTTGCAGAGGCGGGATTGAACCGGGTCCAGCCTGGGACACTGGGGACTACAGGGTGAGTGCTCTGACTTTTGAGAAAGAACAGGGGTCCCTGTAGAGATAGTACATTCAGCAGACTTTATCATTTCCGAGGCTCGGAGGTGATTATTTTTTTTTCAACCACATTGAATTTCCCTTGCGGAGGCTGGGTTTGAACCAGGTCCAGCCTGGGACACTGAAGACTACAGGGCGAGTGCTCTGACTGTTGAGCCAAGAAAGGGGTCCCTGTAGAGCTAGTACATTCAGCAGACTTTATCATTGTCGAGTCTCGGAGGCGATTATTTTTTTTTTCAACCAGCTTAAATATCCCTTGCGGAGGCAGGATTTGAATCGGGTCCAGTCTAGGACCCTGGGGACTACAGGGCGAGTGCTTGAACTGTTGAGCCACGACAGGGGTCCCTGTAGAGCTAGTACACTCAGCAGACTTTATCATTGCCGAGTCTTGGAGGCGATTATTTTTTTTTTCAACCAGCTTAAATATCCCTTGCGGAGGCGAGATTTGAATCGGGTCCAGCCTAGGACCCTGGGGTCTACAGGGCGAGTGCTCTGACTGTTGAGCCAGATCAGGGGTTCCTATAGAGAAAGTACATTCAACAGACTTTATCATTGCCGAGTCTCAGAGGCGATTATTTTTTTTTTCAACCAGCTTGAATTTCCCTTGCGGAGGCGGGGTTTGAACCGGGTCCAGCCTGGGACCCTGGGGACTACAGGGCAAGTGCTCTCACTGTTGAGCCACGACAGGGGTCCCTGGCTAGTACACTCAGCAGACTTTATCATTGCCGAGTCTTGGAGGCGACTGTTTTTCCCCCTCATCTTGAATTTCCCTTGCGGTGGAGGGGTTTAAACCGGGTCCAGCCTCGGACCCTGGGGACTACAGGGCGAGTGCTCTGACTGTTAAGCCAGGACAGGGGTCCCTGTAGAGCTAGTACATTCAACAGGCTTTATCATTGCCGAGTCTCGGAGGCGATTATTTTTTTGTCCACCAACGTGAATTTCCCTGCGGAGGCGGGGTTTGAACCGGGTCCAGCCTGAGACCCTGGGGACTACAGGGTGAGTGCTCTGACTGTTGAGCCACGATAGGGGTCCCTGTAGAGCTAGTATTTTAAGCAGACTTTATCATTGCCGAGGCTCAGAGGCGACTGTTTTTCCCCCTCATCTTGAATTTCCCATGCGGAAGCGAGATTGAACCGGGTCCAGCCTGGGTCCCTGGGGACTACAGAGCGAATTCTCTGACTGTTGAGCCACGATAGGGGTCCCTGTAGAGCTAGTATTTTAAGCAGACTTTATCATTGCCGAGGCTCAGAGGCGATTATTTTTTTTTCAACCACATTGAATTTCCCTTGCGGAGGCTGGGTTTGAACAAGGTCCAGCCTGGGACACTGAAGACTACAGGGCGAGTGCTCTGACTGTTGAGCCATGACAGGTTTTCCTGTAGAGCTAGTACACTACGCAGACTTTATCATTGCCGAGTCTCAGAGGCGACTGTTTTTCCCCCCTCACCTTGAATTTCCCATGCGGAAGCGAAATTGAACCGGGTCCAGCCTGGGACCCTGGGGACTACAGAGCAAGTGCTCTGACTGTTGAGCTACGACAGGGATCCCTGTAGAGCTAGTACATTCAGCAGAGTTTATCATTGCCGAGGCACGGAGGCGATTATTTTTTTTTAACCAGCTTAAATTTTCCTTGCGGAGGCGAGATTTGAATCGGGTCCAGCCTAGGACACAGGGGATTACAGGGCGAGTGCTCTGACTTTTGAGCAAAGACAGGGGTCCCTGTAGAGCTAGTACATTCAGCAGACTTTATCATTGCCGAATCTCGGAGGCGATTATTTTTTTTTTCAACCAGCTTATATTTCCCTTGCGGAGGCGAGGTTTGAATCGGGTCCAGCCTGGGACACTGAAGACTACAGGGCGAGTGCTCTGACTGTTGAGCCATGACAGGGGTTCCTGTAGAGCTAGTACACTCAGCAGACTTTATCATTGCCGAGTCTCGGAGGCGACTGTTTCCCCCCCCCCACCTTGAATTTCCCTTGCGGAGGCGGGATTGAACCGGGTCCAGCCTGGGACCCTTGGGACTACAGGGCGAGTGCTCTGACTGTTGAGCCAGATCAGGGGTCCCTGTAGAGATAGTACATTCAACAGACTTTATCATTGCCGAGTCTCGGAGGTGATTATTTTTTTTTCAACCAGCTTGAATTTCCCTTGCGGAGGCGGGGTATGAACCGGGTCCAGCCTGCGACCCTGGTGACTACAGGGCGAGTGCTCTGACTTTTGGGCCAGGACAGGGATTACTGTAGAGGTAGTACATTCAGCAGACTTTATAATTGCCGAGGCACGGAAGCGACTGTTTTTCCCCCTCACCTTAAATTTCCCTTGTGGTGGCGGGGTTTGAACCGGGTCCAACCTGGGACCCTGGGGTCTACAGGGCGAATGCTCTGACTGTTGAGCCAGATCAGGGGTTCCTATAGAGATAGTACATTCAACAGACTTTATCATTGCCGAGTCTCAGAGGCGATTATTTTTTTTTTCAACCAGCTTGAATTTCCCTTGCGGAGGCGGGGTTTGAACCGGATCCAGCCTGGGACCCTGGGGACTACAGGGCAAGTGCTCTCACTGTTGAGCCACGACAGGGGTCCCTGTAGAGCTAGTAAATTCAGCAGACTTTATCATTGCCGAGTCTCAGAGGCGATTATTTTTTTTTTCAACCAGCTTAAATTTCCCTTGCGGAGGCGAGGTTTGAATCGGGTCCTGCTTCGGACCCTTGGGACTACAGGGAGAGTGCTGTGACTGTTGAGCCAGGACAGGGTCCCTGTAGAGCTAGTACATTCAACAGACTTTATCATTGCCGAGTCTCGGAGGCGACTGTTTTTTTTTCAACCACATTGAATTTCCCTTAGCGGAGGCAGGGTTTGAACCGGGTCCAGCCTGGGATACTGAAGACTACAGGGAGTGCTCTGACTGTTGAGCCACGACAGGGTTCCCTGTAGAGCTAGTACACTCAGCAGACTTTATCATTGCTGAGTCTCGGAGGCAATTATTTTTTTTTCAACCACATTAAATTTTCCTTGCGGAGGCGGGATTGAACCGGTTGCAGGCTGGGACCCTGGAGACTAAAGGGCGAGTGCTCGGACTGTTGAGCCATGACAGGGGTCCCTGTAGAGCTAGTACACTCAGCAGACTATCATTGCCGAGTCTCGGAGGCGACTGTTTTTCCCCCTCACTTTGAATTTCCCATGCGGAAGCGAGATTGAACCAGGTCCAGCCTGGGACCCTGGGGACTACAGGACCAATTCTCTGACTGTTGAGCCAGATAGGGGTCACTGTAGAGCTAGTATTTTAAGCAGACTTTATCATTGCCGAGGCTCAGAGGCGATTATTTTTTTTTCAACCACATTGAATTTCCCTTGCGGAGGCTGGGTTTGAACAAGGTCCAGCCTGGGACACTGAAGACTACAGGGCGAGTGCTCTGACTGTTGAGCCATGACAGGGGTTCCTGTAGAGCTAGTACACTCAGCAGACTTTATCATTGCCGAGTCTCGGAGGTGACTGTTTTTCCCCCTCACCTTGAATTTCCCATGCGGAAGCGAGATTGAACCGGGTCCAGCCTGGGACCTGGGACATGACATTCAGCAGACTTTATCATTGCCGAGTCTCGGAGGCGATTATTTTTTTTTCAACCAGCTTTAATTTCCTTTGCGGAGGAGTGGTTTGAACCGGGTTCAGCATGGGACCCTGGGGACTACAGGGCGAGTGCTCTGACTGTTTAGCCATGACAGGGTTCCCTGTAGAGTTAGTACATTCAATAGGCTTTATCATTGCCGAGTCTCTGAGGCGATTATTTTTTTTTTCAACCAGCTTGAATTTCCCTGCGGAGGCGGGGTTTGAACCGGGTCCTGCTTGGGACCCTGGGGACTACAGGGAGAGTGCTGTGACTGTTGAGCCAGGACAGTGTCCCTGTAGAGCTAGTACATTCAACAGACTTTATCATTGCCGAGTCTCGGAGGCGACTGTTTTTTTTTCAACCACATTGAATTTCCCTAGCGGAGGCGGGGTCCAGCCTGGGACCCTGGGGACTACAGGGCAAGTGCTCTGACTGTTGAGCTACGACAGGGGTCCCTGTAGAGCTAGTACACTCAGCAGACTTTATCATTGCCGAGCCTCAGATGCGACTGTTTTTCCTCCTCACCTTGAATTTCCCATGCGGAAGGGAGATTGAACCGGGTCCAGCCTGGGACCCTGGGGACTACAGGGTGAATTCTCTGACTGTTGAGCCACGACAGGGGTCCCTGTAGAGCTAGTATTTTAAGCAGACTTTATCATTGCCGAGGCTCGGAGGGCGACTGTTTTTCCCCCCAACCACCTTGAATTTCCCTTGTGGAGGCGGGGTTTGAACCGGGTCCAGCCTGGAATCATGGGGACTACAGGGCAAGTGCTCTTACTGTTGAGCCACGACAAGGCTCCCTGTAGAGCTAGTACATTCGGCACACTTTATCATTGCCGAGGCTAGGAGGCGACTGTTTTTTCCCCCCACCACCTTGAATTTCCCTTGCGGAGGCGGGGTTTGAACTTTGTCCAGCCTGGGACTCTGGGGACCACAGGGCGAGTGCTCTGACTGTTGAGCCACGACAGGGGTCCCTGTAGAGCTAGTACATTCAGCATACTTTATTATTGTCGAGGCTCAGAGGCGAATGTTTTTTCCTCCCACCATCTTGAATTTCCCTTGCGGAGACGGGGTTTGAACTAGGTCTAGCCTGGGACTCTGGGGACTACAGGCTAAAATGTGCTCAGAATCCCCTCCCAGAGTAGTACCCTGCAACTTGGCTTTTATAAGAAAGCAGGCCGCGGGGCACAGAAACTAGCCTACTCACTTTTATCCAGACTGAAACCTATTTTTTTCAACACAGCTAAGAAGAAAACAGGGGACAGCGATCACGCAGTCCCCCACTACCAGAAATTGTGTAGTTGAGTTTCCCGCATGTGGTGAGATCACAGGGGTCAGCGAAGCCCTAGTACAATGGCCGAACCTCACCCTGGGAGTGTCAACTTCAAGATCATGGACCAATCTCCCCTGCAAGGTAAGTATGAAGAGAACTAAAAGCCAGGCACCGTTGGATCAGGGGGGCCAGCAAGGGCTACAGGAGAGCCCCTTGTTAATACAGGGCAGAGAACATCTTGCAACCTACCCGAGTACCAGCCCCAGCTAGACGCTGCACAGGAACCTGCATAACACCATACGTTCAGAGCCCCAAGTCCTCTGGCTGCCTAAATGCATGCTAGAAGCAGGTTATGCAGAGAGACCGAAAGCTTGAGAAGTAGTTAACAAACCCCGCTACCAGAATTTATACAAGTCTGCTGCCCCATATATGGGGAAATCGCAGGGGTGTCAGTGCAGCCCGAGTGCAATGATTGAGCCACATTCTGCATCATGGACCAATCTCCCCTAAGAGCCAGGGCCTCTGCCGGCAGGGCACCCTTGGCTCAGGGTGGCCCATGAAGACTACAAGCCCACCCTGGTTAAAGCACGGCAGAGGATATTCAACGTCTGCAACGGGCAGCTGCTTCCGCTGCGCAGGGACCTGCATGACGCCATACTTTTAGGGCCTAAGGCACTCTGGCTGCCTAAATGCATGCTGAGAGCGGATTAAGCAGAGAGGCCGAATGTTTGAGAAGGAATAAATGCAAGAAGCAAAAAGAAAAAAAATCTACAGAAATAAAACCAATGAAGCCACAATGACCCCCCCCCCCCCCCAGAGCACTACCCTGCAACTTGGCTTTTATAAGAAAACAGGCAGCGGGGCACAGAAACTAGTCTACTCACTTTTATCCAGACTGTAACCTATTTTTTTCAACACAGCTGAGAAGAAAATAGGGGACAGTGCTCACGCAGTCCCCCACTACCAGAAATTGTGTAGTTAAGTTTCCCGCATGTGGTGAGATCACAGGGGTCAGCGCAGCCCCAGTACAATGGCCAAACCTCACCCTGGGAGTGCCACATTCTGCATCATGGACCAATCTCCCCTGCCAGATAAATAATGAAGAACTAAGAGCCAGGGCCTCTGCTGGCAGGGCACCCTTGGCTCACGGTGGCCTGCGAAGACTACAGGCCCACCCCGGTTAAAGCATGGCAGAGGACACCCAGGGCTTACTTTCAACTCTAAAATCTCTTCTGATCGGCTTGAAACTCATACACACTGTGTTACTGGTCTAGGAAACAAGACTGCATTACATAAAATGTGATTCTGAGGACATTTCTCTTTCAAAATTAAAATCTCATCTGATCGGCTTGAAACTCATACACACTGTGTTACTGGTCTAGGAAAATAGACTGCATTGCATAAAATGTGAATCTGAGGACTTATTACTTTCAAAACTAAAATCTCTTCTGATCGGCTTGAAACTCATACACAGTATGTTACTGGTCTAGGAAACGAGACCGCATTACATAAAATGTGATTCAGAGGACATTTCACTTTCAGCACTAGCACTAAAATCTCATCTCATACACACTGTGTTACTGTTCTAGGAAACCAGACTGCATTACATAAAATGTGATTCTGAGGACATTTTATTTTCAACACTAAAACCTCATCTCATTGGCTTGAAACTCATACACACTGTGTTACTGTTCTAGGAAACCAGACTGCATTGCACAATATGTGATTCTGAGGATATTTCACTTTCAACACTAGAATCTCACCTGATCGGCTTGAAACTCATACACTGTGTTACTGGTCTAGGAAACCAGACTACATTGCACAAAATGTGATTTTGAGGACATTTCACTTTCAAAACTAAAATCTCTTCTGATCGGCTTGAAACTCATACACACTGTGTTACTGATCTAGGAAACCAGATTGCATTACACAAAATGTGATTGTGAGCATACAAGAATGGTTTTGTAGTGCATATCAATTTTTTGGGACTGACACAGCAATTACTATTACAGGAACATTGCAGAAACTTCAGGAATACACAGAAAATGAAAATTTCTGAAATTACTTTATTTCTTATTGGTTGTTATTCCATTTTGAAATAACATATTCCTTAAATTTGTCATGCAGTAAACTGTAACAAGCAAACTACAAATGAAATTGCCATAATCTTTGAGTGATGGTAGTACTGCATGCATTTTGAGATGTAACGTGAACATTTATATCAGAAAATACACCATTAATTCAGAACTGTAAGCTATGTATGTGTACATAAGCATTTAGGGAAAAAACAGCTATTTAAAGATTTCACATATTCAGTACACAAAACAGCATGGCAAAATGTAATGAAACAGGAAGAAGACATTGAAGATAACATCAGACATCACAAATCACAATCTCCCCCCCCCCCCCTTCTTAAAAGAAGCTGCGGAAGAGGTTTCAACTGTGGAACAGAACACTAAGTGCTCTGATACTCATAGAATTTCTATGAGCATAGAAACATTTAGCACCCGCTTAGTAAAAGAGGGCCAGTGATAGGTTTACAGCAACATTTTATATTACTCTTCAAAAAGGCGGCTAATAAATTCCAGTAAATACATTTACCAGGAAGTTTGTCAAAAATGTGTTGAGGAAAAAGGACATAAATGCAGATAGAAACCTCACAGTAAACTAGCAGTCATAATTAATAATGTAGTTTAATTTAATATGGCTTTTTCTAAATATAGTTGTAAGTTCATGAAGTTCAATGGCAAATTAAAATATTTGCTCTCCTGAAAGCAGAGGAATATTTTAAAGGTATTTTACAGAAAGACTGAAAATGAAGTACTCTATATAAACCTATGGCCACCTCCTGTGTTACAATTCATAAGTAAAAGACCACATTTACCTGAGAATGAAAAAATCATCAAAGCTCTTCTATCTGCTGTTCATCCTCATTTTATATATGAACTTTGAACCAGGCTTTCTTTGGTCATATTTCCAAAGTGTTGTCTGACTACACCATGGGCCTGCCTTGTTTTTAGAAGGGACCTGAGATTCTTAGGTATGATATCAAAAAGAAGGGAAGTACAATGCCATTTGATGGAAGCATGACCAGATCAATTTAACAATTCTGACAGTTTGTCCGAATGAGACAAACAGGTGAACAATAAAGATCATTTGACCAGAACTGAATCCCATGTCAGTATGTTTTTAGCTACAGTCTATAGTTTGTTAAAGTACAGCATATTTTCATATGATTTGAAAAAATAAACAATTTTTAAACAAAGGAAATAAATGAGGGAAATGCCATAAGTGGTTATGCTATGAAAGGTTAGGGAAAATTAAACAAAAATGATACAGAAAACATTTGATTTTGACTAACAGAGAAACAATGAATTATCTTGCACAAGACAACACAAATATTAAAACAAAAATCTTTGTTTATTGAAAACTTCTATACCACTACTGACTGGGGAGTCAGTTCAGAGCGGTTTACATGAGCTTCTCTAAAGGTGTTACAATACATAGTTAGCGTTAACTGAGATGGCTTTTCAATACAGACACATTTATACCATAATCAGTCATCACCATACTCATTTATTTATTTTGTTTTCTATCCCGTTGTCCCCAAAGAGCACAGAACGGGTTACAGGTTAAACATACATATCAGTACAAGATTACAATGCAAGTTTTCATCCTAGTTGGCACATATTAGGTAAAGTTATCCTACATATTTATGCCATAATCAATCATCCTACATATATACACATATAATAGTATTGTGTACTACGTTCGTACTAAATCCTACTTATTTGCAAACATAAAACCTGTGTTCTATGTTCATCTTAGATTTACATACATCCTGATAATTCTAGTTATCTGTACTTTGTTTATCATATCCTCAGCAATTCTGGGTATCTCTACTGTGTTCAACCTATCGTGTTCCTTGTGGGGACATGTCCACTATCTCCTTCAAGTTATCATGTATATTAACTCCACACTGCTCTATTGAAAAACATTCACCTGCCAACAGACAGGATAAGTTCTGAGATTTGTGGCTAAAATATTGTCTTTTATCTCCTAGGAAAAAGGTTTGGATTATTACTGCATATACTCAAATATAAACTGACCCTTTTATAAACTGAGATAACTTTTTTCCCCTCAATCAGAAATGGCTGTTGGGAGTTCCTGAAACAGTCTTGTGATCTCATGAACTTGCGGCAGCCATTTATGATTGCAGCTCTGCACGAGGCAGGATCGAAGGAAGATCGCTCCTGCCCTGCTTCACTGCTAGACCACCAGGGTTCAAAAGTATGTTGTAGAGGGGTCCAGGAGGTGTGAGGGATGTGGGGTGGTTAACAGTTGGCCAGGACAGGATGCGATAAGATTGCTCCTATCCTAACTCACCACTGGACCACCAGGGCTTATGGCAGGCCCATGGGAGGACTGCAGCAGGTCCGAGAGGTAGAGTGGTTAACAGTTGGCTGGGGCAGGACATGATAAGGATTGCTCCTGTCCTGAATTACTGCTGGACCACCAGGGCTTAAGGCAGGCCTTCGAGAGGCCTGAAATGGGTCCAGGTGGGAGGGTGCAGACCTGAAGACCCAAATATAAACTAAGACCCCCATTTTTAGGCCAATTTTTGAGCCCCAAAATCTCTGTTTATGTTTGAGTATATATGGTATTCTCTTAATGGACCTTTTATTAGGCTGTTAAGCAGTTGGTGTTGGTGTTATCACATGGTGGTTCTTTCCTTACATGAAAGTATTTTCGGTAGATTTTTAAATTTAAATCCATTGGAACATAGGTGCCACACAAAAAAGCAGCTGCTCTAGTCTCAGCATATATCGCATGTTAATCGATGTTTCAAGTAACATGCCATTTTCTGAACACAGTGCTCAATCAGGACAGTATAACATCAGCAATTGCTTAAAATATAAAGGCATTGGATGGTAAAGAGTGAGTAATTGAAATTACTTTATATTGTATTCTCTGTGCTACTGGTAACAAGTGTAACTTCCGAAGGACTGGAGTTATGTGTTCATTTCCTGCAATGCCCATAACCAATTGTGCTGCTGCATTTTGGACCAACTATAACACACTGCTCCTTGTTTTACATATTCCATTACAGTAGTCCTATTCCCTGAACTAAAGTTCTAAATCAAAAGGTGTCAGCATCAGCTTTAAATGATATGTAACTACCAAAACAGGCCTTGTGAATGAAGCCAGAAGAGGAGACAAAGGAGAGAAACAGCAGGAGAGAGAAGGCAGGGGAGAAACAATAGGGGAGAGAAGGCAGGAGAGTGAGGGGCAGCGGTGAGAGTTAGCTCCCTGATGTCATCCATTGGAGCTCCCCTTAAAAGGGGAATGGCCAACGGTGCTCGGGTACAGGCTTATTAATGAAGCCAGGAGAGGAGACAGAGGAGAGAAACAGCAGGGGAGAGAAGGAAGGAAAGAGCGAGGGGCAGCAGCAAGAGTTAGCGCTGCACACCCCCGACGTCATCCACTTGAGCTCCCTCTTAAAAGGGTGGGGCCAACAGTGCTCAGCCATTCGGCGCAAGTCAAAGGCGAGCATTAAAGGCGCTCACCTTACTGAGAATGCCTTAAGAAGGGCCAAAAAGGGAATTACGAAGGATGAAACTCATGGTGGGGAAGAAGAGGATAAGCACTGTAAAGACGCTAGAACAAGCATGGTCCCTTTTTAAGGACACAGTCACCCTGGCGCAAAATCTATATATACCGCATATCGACAAAGGATCCAAGAGGAAAAAGAACAAGGAACTGGTGTGGCTCACTTTAGCAGTGAAGGAAGTGATCAGAGAGAAGAAGACTTCATTTAAGGAATGGAAAAGGTCGAAAGTGGACGAAAACTGGAAAAAGCACAAACAGCATCAAAGCAGATGCCATAAAGTGGTAAGATGGGCCAAAAGAGACTATGAGAAAAAAATAGCCAAGGAGTCAAAAACCTTCAAGCTGTTCTTTCACTTGAAACGACCTGCGAAGGAAGCAGTGGGATTTTTGGATGACCATGGAATAAAGGGAGTGCTAAAGGAGGACAAAGCCATCGCTGTCAAACTGAACACATTTTTTGTGTCTGTGTTTACCGAACATATCGGAAGCCGACAGGCTATACATGGGAAATGAATACGGGAAACTGACAGGGTTGATGGTCAGTCTAGAAGAGGTATGCAGGCAGACTAATAGGCTTAAAAATGATTAATCCCCGGGACCGGATGGCATCCATCCGAGGGTAATCAAGGAATTGAAAGGGGCTATAGTTGAATTGCTTCAACTAATAGCCAATCTGTAAATCAAATTGGGAAGGATTCCAGAAGACTGGAAGGTGGCAAATGTTATGCCGATCTTCAAGAAAGGTTCGAGGGTTGATCCGGGAAACTACAGACCAGTGAGTCCGTATCATTGAGCACCTTGAAAGACACAGTCTGACAAGGACCAGCCAGCACGGCTTCAGCAAAGGAAGACCTTGCTTGACGAACTTGCTGCACTTCTTCGAGGGAGTAAACAGGCAGATAGACAAAGGCGACCCGGTCGAGATTGTATATCTGTATTTTCAGAAGGCGTTCGACAAGGTTCCGCATGAATGACTACTTTGAAAAATTGCGAGCCATGTAATCGAGGGTGAAATACTCATGCGGATAGGAAACAAAGAGTGAGGGTAAATGGATAATACTTGGACTGGAAAAGTGTCACCAGTGGAGTATCACAGGGTTCGGTGCTTGGGCCCGTGCTCTTCAACATATTTATAAACGATCTGGAAATTGGCACAAGTGAGGTGATTAAATTTGCAGACGATACTAAGTTATTCAGAGTAGTGAAGACACTGGAGTATTGCGAAGATCTGCAATGTGACATAAATATGCTCGAGAAATGGGCCGCAACATGGCAAATGAGGTTCAATGTGGATAAGTGTAAGGTGATGCATGTCAGTAACAAAAATCTTTTACACGAATACAGGATGTCCAGGGCGATACTTGGAGAGATCCCCCAGGAAAGATACTTGGGAGTACTGGTTGACAAGTCGATGAAGCCGTCTGCGTAATATGCGGCAGCGGCAAAAAAATGCTAGGAATGAACAGATCGGAGGAGATCATGAACAGATCGGAGAAGGTTATCATGCTGCTGTACGCCCTCACCTTGAGTACTGCGTCCAGCACTGGTCACCATACATGAAGAAGGACATGGTACTACTTGAGAGGGTCCAGAGAAGAGCAATTAAAATGGTTAAGGGGCTGCAGGAGTTGCCGTACAGAGAAATTAGAGAAATTGGGCCTCTTCTCCCTTGAAAAGAAGAGACATGATGGAAACATTCAAGATACTGAAGGGAATAGACTTAGTAGATAAAGACAGGTTGTTCACCTTCTCCAAGGTAGGGAGAACGAGAAGGCACTCTCTAAAGTTAAAAGGAGATAGATTCCGTACAAACGTAAGGAAGTTCTTCTTCACCCAGAGAGTGGTGGAAAACTGGAATGCTCTTCTGGAGGCTGTTATAGGGGAAAACACCCTCCAGGGATTCAAGACAAAGTTAGACAAGTTCCTGCTAAACCAGAACGTACGCAGGTAGGGCTGATCTCAGTTAGGGCACAGGTCTTTGACCTAGGGGCTGTGTGGGAGCGGAATGCTGACCCAGCAGCGGCAATTCTTATGTTATTAAATAGTTTTATCAATCTGACACATCATTGTTAAACCAAAGTCCTGTTTTGCTCCTAATACTCTAATTTCCTGTTTGACCAGTAAGTCTACACCTAGTACATCTACAACCTCTGACCACATCTCTTCACCACCCTGTTCCACAAGCATTACTTCAGTCTTTCCCACATTCAAATTCAAATCATGGCCATTTATCCATTTCACAACTTTCAACATGCAGGATTCTAGTTTATATTTCAGATCTTTTCCCGATCTATCAACTGGAAAAAAAATATCTGTATGTCTTTAATGACTTAAACCCCTTTCCTAATGATGCAATATAAGCATTGAACAATAATACCGACAATGCTGATCCTAGAAGGAGCTTCTCTTCCTACAGAGGCTTCTGTGGACATTTCAACCCCATTCAATACATGAAAAGTCTTATCGAACAAACTACTGCTAGACTACCACTTATCCCTAGTTTTTCTAATTTCATCAACAACACAATTGTGGGTTCACTGAATCAAATGCCCCAGATACATTTAATGAAATCATGCAAACCTCAAAACATTTATTGCCTATACCATCTATGTGCCTGTCTGAATCCAAACTGATATTGATTCAGGCAAACTGATATTGATTCCGGCAACCTCAACAAATGCAGGGGTTTCATGCAGTTCAGTCTGCTCGCCACACTGGTATTAAGTAAAAAGATAAGAGAATGGGTTAGACAATTCAATTGGTACTATAACATCCCCTTCTATTGATCCCAATAACTGTGGTGAAAGAAATATCAAATCAAGCATATGATCCGCCTGGTGTTTTTTTTTTTTTTTCAAAACCCACCTGAGATAGCAATAATGTAGATAGCATCGCAAACATTATTTAGTCAGTTCCTTCCAAATTGCCAGGCTTTATTGGAACATTAAAATCACCCACTAAAAAACACAATTTTGTAAAATCTATGTTAAACTCATTAAAAAATCCATAAAAGGAAAACCTTGGATCGCTGCCACACCAAGAAGTAAATACATACCAAGAAGTAAATACAGAGTACCATACATTCCTTAGAGTTTGCCATGTAACTTTATTTATTGTCAACCTCCCTTTTTGTCTTACTTTCTTTAAAATATTGTATTTCTTTCCCTCTTTCCTCATTATGCGTAAGTCTTGTTTGTGGTTATTTGTAATGTGTTTTGTCCCCCCGAAAGTTGTATGGATTTTAGTTATGTTCAGTGCTTTGAAGTTTGATTAAGCGATCCATCAAATCTTAAATAAACTTGGAAACTTGTATCACCACACATTCCCCCATCTCATTCACCAAGGCATCAACCAATTTAAAACCCAATACTGATTGATGAAACACTAAAATGCCACCTCCACTTCCTCACTCTATTTGAATATTAAGCCCCCATCTTCTATTCAAGTCAACCATTTTTCCTTTTTTTTGGGGGGGAATAGGGGGTCTCGACTTATATTCGAGTATATACAGTAATAGCAAATAGTAAAAAAGAAATGCACCAAGGGCCCTGTTCTGCCAGGATCTGCACCGTGTCCCCTCCCTCATGCCCTCCCCTGCCAGGTTCTACACTTAGGCATTTCCCTCCGCACTCTTCCCTACCAGGCTATGCAGCCAGCCTCCCTCCCTGCCAGGCTCTGAACCCAGCCCCCCTCACTACTTTTCAGGCTCTGCACCATGTCCCACCTCCCTGCCCTGTACCCTCTTCCCCCTCTGGTGGTCTAGTGGTAGGCCGGGACAGGAGGGATCCCTCCCGTCTCCTGTCCTGGCCAATACTAACATTTTTTTAACCCCCCCCTCCCCCCGCATCCTTTTTCTCATATCCTGGTCCAGTAGTGTATGGGCAGGAGCTAACTTTCCTTCCAATCTCATGGCTCACGACAAGTGGCACACAGGCAAGCAGGAGTGAGTTTCTCGAGCTCTCGCATGGCCCTGCATGGCTGGCACCAGTTCTCGTGAGTCTTGCAAGTCCTGTGAGAACTGGCGGCAGCCATTCAGGGAGCAGCGCAGGCCCAGGCGGGAGCTCGAGAAGCTCGCTCCTGCGTGCCTGTGCACTGCTGGCCATGAGCTGCGAGATCGGAAGGAGGGAGCAGGGCAGGAGCACGGAAACTTACCACTGGACCACCAGGGATATGAGAAAAAGTACACGGGGTGAGGGGGGGTTAAAAAAAATTGTTAGTATCAGCCGGGACGGGAGGAATCCTTCCTGTCCCAGCCTACCAGGATGGGGTCAGGTGATGACCTGAATATAGGACGAGACCTCCATTTTTGGGCACAAAAATCTCATCCTATATTTGAGTATATATGGCAGGGGTGCCCAAAAAGCACAGTTACTTACCGTAACAGGTGTTATCCAGGGACAGCAGGCATATATTCTCACATGTGGGTGACGTCATCTACGGAGCCCCAGCGCGGACAGCTTTTCAAGCAAACTTGATTGAAGTTTCAAGTTTGCACACTGCACCACGCATGTGCTAGCCTTCCTGCCCACTAGAGGGCGCATCCCCACCTCGTGGTCCTCAGTTCCATATCAAGCAAAGAAGCCATCCCCGGGGAGGTGGGCGGGTTGTGAGAATATATGCCTGCTGTCCCTGGATAACACCTGTTACGGTAAGTAACTGTGCTTTATCCCAGGACAAGCAGGCATGATATTCTCACATGTGGGTGACCTCCAAGCCAACCCAAAAAAAGGGCAGGTGGGAGGATGGCAATCTAGGAAAACAGGTTACGTAACACCGACTGGCCAAACCGGCCGTCGCTTCTGGACAAAGTGTCCAGACAGTAGTGGGAGGTGAACGTATGAACCGAAGACCAAGTGGCAGCTTTACATATGTCCTCCACAGGAGTAGACCGGAGGAAAGCAACAGAAGCTGCCATAGCCCGGACCTTATGCCCCGTGACTCGACCATGGAGCGTGAGACCAGCCTGAGCGTAGCAAAAAGAAATGCAAGCAGCCAACCAGTTGGACAAGGTGCGCTTGGAAACAGGATGTCCCAACCGATTAGGATCAAAGGACAAAAACAATTGAGGAACCTTCCGATGAGACTTGGTACGTTGAAGCGCCGCCTCACCAGGATGAGAGTGGGGCTTCGGGAAGAACACCGGAAGAACAATGGACTGATTGAGGTGGAAATCAGACACAACCTTAGGCAAAAATTTAGGATGGGTGCGAAGAACCACCTTGTCATGATGAAACACAGTAAAAGGTGGATCCGCAACCAAAGCCTGCAGCTCGCTAATCCAACGAGCGGATGTGAGCGCAATCAAAAAGACCACTTTCCAAGTGAGAAACTTAAGATGAGATTTGTCGAGAGGCTCAAAAGGAGGCCTCATCAGTTGAGCTAAGACCACATTAAGATCCCAAACTACAGGAGGAGGTTTCAGAGGAGGATGGACATTCACGAGACCCCTCATGAAACGAGTTACCAGAGGATGAAGAGAGAGAGATCGACCCTCGAGATGCCGATGGAACGCCGCAATGGCACTGAGATGCACCCGAATGGAAGTCGTCTTCAGTCCAGACTTAGACAGATGCAACAAATATTCCAGCACCGAAGACACGGGAACTGAACTCGGGTCCAGATGGTTCGAGGAACACCAGGATGAAAATCTGGTCCATTTCTGGGAATAACAAAGCTGAGTCGAGACCTTGCGCGAGGCTTCCAAAATCTCCCTCACCGACTGAGAAACAGGAACCGAAGTCAAGGGGAAAGGAACCAAGCGGTCAGATGTAAAGACTGAAGATTGGGATGTAACAGCGAACCCTGACTCTGAGACAGCAGAGAGGGAAAGACAGGCAGAAGCAGAGGTTCCCTGACACTGAGTTGAAGAAGCAGGGAGAACCAGTGCTGTCTGGGCCAACGAGGCGCAATGAGAATCATAGTGGCTCTGGTCGATTTGAGATGTACCAGCGTTCTCAAGATCAGAGGAAAAGGAGGGAACGCATAAAGGAACCTCCCCCCCCAGTCGAGAAGGAAGGCATCGGCCTCGAGACGGTCCCGGGAGTACATCCGAGAACAGTAGAGGGGTAGTTTGTGAGTCTCCGGGGAGGCAAACAGATCCACCTGAGGAGTCCCCCAGCGGTCGAAGACCTCGCGTAGAACCCGGGAGTTCAGCGACCACTCGTGCGGATGGAGAAGACGACTGAGTTTGTCTGCCAGACAGTTCCTCTCTCCCTGAATGTAAACCGCACGCAGGAATATGTTCTGGGAGACTGCCCATTCCCAAAGGTGCAGGGCTTCCTGGCACAGAGGCCAAGAGCCCGTCCCCCCTTGTTTGTTTACATAATACATTGCCACCTGGTTGTCCGTCCGTACGAGCACTACTTGATCGTGCAGTAGGTGGCAGAAAGCTCGAGCAGCCAGAAAAATGGCACGAAGCTCCAACACATTGATGTGACAAAGACGGTCCTCGGCCGACCATAGACCCTGCGTTCGCAGACCGTCGAGATGTGCCCCCCACGCGTACTCCGAGGAGTCCGTGGTCAGGACCTTGCGACACGGAGGAACGAGAAACAGCAAACCCCCTGAAAGACTGGAAGAGTTGGTCCACCAACGGAGCGAGCGTCTCAAAGAAGGAGTCACAGTTATCGGACAAGAGACTGGGTCGCGATCCTGCCACCATTGAGAGGCTAGAGTCCACTGAGGAAGCCTCAGATGCAAGCGGGCGAAGGGAGTGACGTGGACCGTCGATGCCATGTGGCCCAGAAGGATCATCATACGCTGAGCCGACACCACGGATCGCTTCAAAACTAGGCGACCCAACCGAAGCAAGGCCTCCCGCCGAAGAGGGGGGAGGAAGGCGCGGAGGCGAACCGTGTCCAGCACTGCACCTATAAACTGGAGAGACTGAGCCGGGCACAACTGAGACTTGGGAAAGTTCACTTCGAACCCTAGCAGTTGAAGTAAGATGATAGTCTGTTGGGTCGCTAAGATAACTCCCTCCCTGGTCGGGGCCTTGATCAGCCAATCGTCCAGGTAGGGAAAGACCTGTAGCCCCCGAGAGCGCAGGGCCGCCGCGACCACCACCATACACTTTGTGAATACCCGAGGGGACGACGCCAGACCAAAGGGAAGGACCCGATACTGAAGGTGCAAATCTCCCACTTGGAACCGTAAGAACCTGCGGAAAGCGGGATGCACCGGAACATGGGTATATGCTTCCTTCAAGTCCAGGGAGCACATCCAATCCCCTTCCTCCAACAGGGGGTACAAGACCAGAAGCGATAACATACGGAACTTCTCCCGGACCAGGAACTTGTTGAGCTTCCGGAGGTCCAAAATGGGGCGCAAATCCCCGGTCTTTTTCGGGACCAAAAAGTAACGGGAGTAAAACCCCCGACCCCGCTAGTCGGGAGGAACAAGCTCCACTGCCCGTAGGCTCAACAAGGCCCTGGCCTCGACCAGGAGAAGAGTCAACTGGCTCCGATTGGGCGGGCAAGCGCCGGGTGGCATGTCTGGAGGCTGCGCTAAGAAGTTGAGCGAATAGCCCTCGGAGACGGTCCGGAGCACCCATGCGTCGGATGTAATCTCGGTCCAAGCCCCGTAGAAGGACCTGAGTCGACCCCCGATGGGGAGGGGGTCCGGCGATACCGCGGAGGGGGCCCGCCCCCAACCGCAGATCCCGTCAAAAGGACGGCGCAGGCTTGGACGCTCCCTGCGCTGGGGGTTTTGACTGACCTCCCCTACCCTGTTGGGGTGGGCGTCGGGGCGGAGGTCTCGAGAAGGCTGGCGTAGATTTCTGCGGGTATCTTCTCGGGGGCTGCCGAAAAGGTTTTTGCGGCGGGGCCTTAGGTTTAGGGCGGACCAGGGAGGCAAGAGAGCGCTCCTGCTCCGACAGACGTTTGGTCGCCGCCTCCAAGGAGTCGTCAAACAACTCAGAACCCACGCAGGGCAAGTTCGCCAAACGCTCCTGCAGGTTGGGGTCCATCTCGAGGGTACGGAGCCACGCCAGCCGGCGCATAGCCACCGCACAGGCCGATACCCTCGAGGCGAGTTCAAAGGCGTCGTACACAGCATGGAATAGGTACAAGCGTAGTTGAGATAGATTTGACATAAAGGTGGCGAACTTTTCCCTATGGGAATCAGGTATCACATCCCGAAAACTGGGGAGGTCCTTCACCATGTTACGCAAGTACGAAGAATATGAAAATGCGTAATTCAAGACCCTCGTCGCCATAAGAGAGTTAGCGTAGAGGCGGCGACCAAATTTGTCGAGGGTCTGGCCTTCCCTCCCCGGCGGGACCGCTGCAGACACCCTGGAAGGTTGCGTCCTCTTAAGCGCCGACTCCACCAGGAGCGATTGGTGAGAGAGTTGTGCCTTCTCGAACCCCTTAGGAGGGAGGGTCAGGTATTTCGACTCCATCTTGGATGGCACCACCGTGACCGTAAGAGGGGCTTCCAAATTTCTGAGGAAGGTCTGATGAAGGACCTTATTCAGCGGAAGGCGAGGGGATTCCCGTGGGGGAGCCGGAAGATCCTGCTCCTCCAAAAACTCTTTGGTGTAATGGGAACCTGCCAACAAGTCCACGCCCAAAGCACCCGCCATATCCTGCACAAACCTGGAGAATGACGAAGGTCTGGCAGGCGGAGAAGGGGTCCGAGATCTCCCCGCCGAGCAGAAGGGGGAGGCCTCGGGGGAGTACCTCGGTTCTCTACCCGACCCCGATCCCCATGAGGCTCGTTCCCGGGACCTCGAGGGGGTCGGGGACCGATCATGCCTGAAAAAACCCTTGGGGGAACCCCCTGGGGTACGAGGTATCGAGGCCCGTCCCTTCCTCCCCGGCGAGGAGGCACGGGAACTCTCTCCGACAGGGGAGCGAAAAAGAGAAGGGTTATCCAGGCAGAGCTCCGAGACCTGTAAGGTCTCGCCCCCGAGCGGTGACGAGCGACCGCGCCTCCGAGGCGAGGCACGTGATCGTTTGGCCTTCCTCGGACGGCGCCTCGCCCGAGGCCTGCCCGAAGGCGAGGAGCCTCGCGAGGACCTCGAGGAAGAAGTGGACGAGAGCCTCCGCACTCGGCGCATCCTGTCACGGGGCCGCACGCTACGCTCAGGTTGGATCACCAATGCCGGGTCCGAGGGCAAAGCCGGGGTCGAGGTAGTACGAACCTCGGGAGCCGAAGCCCCAGTACCCGAGACCGAGGTCGCCAACTGCGGGGCAGCCGAGACCGAAGCAGTCGAGGCCGAAGCCTGCTGCAGGTGCTCAATGGCCCCGGACAGCTCCGAGGCGATCAAAGCCCGGAGCAAGTCCTGGAAAGCCGGGATCGTCATCCCAGGCGGTATCACCGAGACTGGTCGATGCTCCTCAGAGGGCGACCTCGGTCTCGAGTATTCCCTCGGGGCAATCGATTTGGACACCTTGGGCTGGGCGGAGGCAGACCCTCCCGCCGTCGAGGAGCCCGAGGATGGCTTCTTGGTCGATCCCGGAGCTGAGGAGGGAAGCGAAGACTTACCCGAGGCCGGCTTGGACGAGGCAACAGGCTTCGATGGGACCGAGGGTCGAGGCGAAGTCGAGGGGCCCGAGGCCGAGGTCGAGGTCAAGGCCGGGGCCGAAGCCGAACTCGAGGCCTTCCCGGTCGGGGAATCAACGGCGAAAAGTTCCGCCATGCGGGCCCTGCGGCGTTTGAGAGCCCTTTTCTGAAAGGTGGCACACCGGGCACAAGAGTCTGTCGGGTGCTGAGGCCCCAAGCACCGCAAACAGCACCGGTGAGGATCTGTAATAGATAAGAGTCGGTCGCACCGACTGCACTTTTTAAATCCCGTCACAGGCCGGGACATGGGCCCAAAAAGCGGCGGGGAACAGACGAGGTCCCATGGCCGCGGCTACCGGGAGCCCCCGGAGCGACGGAGAAAAATAAAACTTTTTTTTTTTTTTTTTCCCGACGATAACTGAACGAATAAAACAAAAGAACAAATATAAACGCAGCGACCGCGTCGAAAACAAGACACAGCCGCGGCGACAGAAGGCAAATTGAAGAGCACAATTTTCCACAGGGCTTCTGGCTCCGCGGATGAAATTGAACTGAGGACCACGAGGTGGGGATGCGCCCTCTAGTGGGCAGGAAGGCTAGCACATGCGTGGTGCAGTGTGCAAACTTGAAACTTCAATCAAGTTTGCTTGAAAAGCTGTCCGCGCTGGGGCTCCGTAGATGACGTCACCCACATGTGAGAATATCATGCCTGCTTGTCCTGGGATAATGTCAATCGCAATCTACCGGTCGATCGCAAAGGCAATGCCGGTAGATCGCAGAGCCAGTGTTCTCTCTAGCATTCCCCCAGTCACTTTCTTACCTTTAAAGTACTGTAATATAGGCAGTCTGCAGAGCGAACGTAGCAAGCTGCCATCAGCCTCTGTAGCATGTTCCCTCTGCTGTGGTCCCGCCCCCGATGTCAGAGTTGGTGTGGGACTGCGACAGAGGGAACGTGCTACAGAAGCCGATGGCAGCCTGCTATGTTCACTCTGTAAGATGCCGTAATTAACTTTCAACTGTGGTAGACCCAGAGGGAAGAATGGAGGTGAGAACTGACCTGACAGTCACTGTGTGCAGGGAAGCACATCAAGGTAAAATTGTGCCCATCGTGAGGACCTCGGCGGGAGGGGGATTGCCTTAGAGACACTAGATCGGAGAGGGGGGAACAGACAAAAGGATCTTGAGGAGGAGTGGGAAAGCAGCCTTGAACCAAAAGGGATGGGGAAGACAAGGCAGATAAGGCAGATCCTGGCCTACTAGAGGGGTTAGAGAGGGGAAACACTCTGAACCGAGGAGAGAGAGATGCCAGGCCTGGGGAGGGGGAAGACAAAGAGAGTGAGAGAGACAAAGACCTGGACCAAAGGTGGAAGGACTCAAAATGTTAGCAGAAGGAAAACAGAGAAAGGGAGAAACCTGAAACAAAGGGGAGGCAGAAGAGAAGGGGGCAGATGATGGACTATGGGAGGTGCAGACAGAAGAGACAGAGGGGGAGAGACCTTGAGGAAGAACAGAGAGATGCAAGATCAGAACAGAGGAGGGAGACATGTTGCCAATAGCGGTGGAGGAGAGAGGAAGAAAAGCTGGACTCCTGGTTGGGGAATGGAACGAGGTCTGGAGGACAGAAGAGGTGCACTCGATATATAAATAAATATATACCCCCTCTTTTACTACGGTGCACTAGCCGATTTAGCGCACGCTAAATGCTATCATGTCCATAAAATATAATGGGTGCATTAGCACTTAGCGCGCACTAAATCGGCTAGTGCACCGTAGTAAAAGAGGGGGTATATGTTTAGTATTTTTATTGTTGGTAGATCATTTTGACTATAAAAATAGCTCGCAAGTCAAAAAAGTGTGGTCACCCTTGATATACAATATATGCTTTAGATTTCCTCTTTTGTTGTTGGCCACTACATGTTAAAAAACCAGCCAATGGAGTATAAGACCCATGCTAGCTGACTAGTATGGATAAGGCCTCTGGTGACAACTAGCACAGGGGTCAGTGCTGTGCACTAGCTGTCCAAACTGCCAGTAGCACAGTAATGAGCATCTGAAGTTTTCTAATGAAGCCTTAACACCCCCCAGTACCCGTACAACACCATACCCCAACCCTGCTCTGTCTTTGACCTCCCACTTCCACTATCAGGACTCACCTGGAAGTTTCCTGGTACTCCAAACAATGAAATGGGAGCAGATATCAAATTAGTGCTGATGACCTCTAGCAATACTCTGGAATAATTATTGCTAGGGTCCATCCATCCATATAAGGAACAGCTCCTGTACACTTAATCAGTTATTTGTTTATTCCATACCCGGGACACTATCCAATTGGCTTTCTTCATGATGGCTATAGTGCTGTTACCTGTTTTTTTGTTAAATACTAGACTTTAACATATTTACAATTTTGGAATTTTCATATTTTTTTATTCAGATTGACAAAGTTAAGAAAACAGTACTGGAAACTTACATTTTGACAAAGTTCACATGCGAAATAATCTCTTATTCATGTGGATTATGAACTTCTACTGTAGATCATTTTATGTTTTCTTGATGATATGAAATGGCATAGACCAGGAAAATTATTAAGCAAATGTACAAAAAAATGAGGTGGTTCTTTTTCTTTTCTCATACTGCATACAGAATAATTGCTTTAATTAGAATACTATGGCTTATAATATATGTGAGACTGCAGAGAGTAATATTCAACATTTATTGACATCTACTGTATGTGACTATGTACAAAATGAATAAATGAAAATTGGAAGGAGTATTATGTAGCAAGAACATAATTTCCCTTATTATAAGAATTCCATTGCTTTGACCTTCATGGCTGAAACAGTCTAAAAATATTTGATAATTTACTTTTTGAACATGTCTTGAAGAGGACCAGGAAGATATTTAATGACTGTGTCTAGGATGCTCTCTTCTTCCTCCTCCTCTTCATCTCCACAGCCTGCTGGTATGGCCTTCTTTGGACGTGTCAAACTTCCCTCAGACACTGCTTCCATTGCAGCCTGAGCCTCAGCTTCCTTTTCTTCTTTTTTCTTTATCCCATACTGTGGAAAATAAATAACATGAATATCATTTTAAAAACAAGGGAAGAACTGTGCCTTGAGCTTATCAGTGTCCACCATCCCCCTAAAACTAGAATTCTTCATTGGCTCCATTTTCTCCAGTTATGGTTTTCCTTGATTGCATACATTAAACTCTAATTTTCATTATTCTAATAAAAATGGGATTACAGGTTTGTATGTTTCAGTAATTAACCAGTTTAATAGTAAGAAAAAGGTAAAAGCATTTTATAGAAAGGAAACATTATCCATGATTAAATCTAAAGAAGTCAATGGTAAAGTATGGCTCCTTGCTATGTACTGGCACAAAATGAACTGGGGAACTAAAGAATGAATTATAAAAAAATAACTAAAATACCTTCTATGAGAAATGGCTCTACTACAAAGATATTTCTTACATTTTAATTAATTATATGCTTTTCATTATAACATCAAAGTTAGTTGGCTTATACTGTATTTGAAGTTCAACTACAGAAAAAGAGGAACCTGTGGCTGTGCTGCATACCGATTGTGTATAAAGGCTACAATGGGAAGGAGGAGGGGGAGAGACCTTAAATTGTAAAAATGGACCATCTTAGATTTCTTTTATTCTTGTTACCACATGTGAGGAAGAAGGATTCCACTTTGTGCGCACCTGGACAACGTTCTGGGGGAAGAGCAAGCTATACAGGAAGGATGGATTCCACCTCAGTGGAAACGGAACAAGGCTATTTGCAAGCAACACAAAGCAAGAAATTGAGAAGTTTTTAAACCAGGAAGAAGGGGAAAGCCGACCAAGAGTCAATGGTTCGGGAAACGGTATACCCAGAGGATACCATGCAAAGATTGCGGGGAAGATTCACTGGATCATAGGCAAGATAGAAATCCTGACGGATCGAAAGGGACACAAGAGGGAAGAAAATGCAAGAAAGTAGCAGGCCGCAAACTCGAGTGTATGTACACGAACGCAAGGAGCCTAAGGAATAAGATAGAGGAATTGGAAGCTAAGGCACAAAAAGATAACCTTGACATCATCGGCATCACGGAAACATGGTGGAATGAGGAAAACGTTTGGGACACTGTGCTACTGGGATTCAAGCTATACTACAGAGACAGAGTAGGACAAAAAGGTGGGGGTATTGAGTCTACCAGACAGAACATGCCGGAAACGAAAAATAAGGTAGAGTCTCTATGGGCCAAAATACTGGGAACAAATAGAACGGAAACGAAGATTGGCATCTACTACCGACCCCCAGGGCAGTCCGAGGAAACTGATGGAGAAATGACCGACGAGATTAAACACAACTGCAAGGGAGGCAACACACACTGAACTTCTGAAAAGGGAATTACGAAGGGATGAGAATCATGGTGGGGAAGAAGATTAAGAAGAGGATAAGCACTGTAAAAACGCTAGAGCAAGCATGGTCCCTTTTTAAGGACATAGTCACAGAGGCACAAAATCTATATATACCACATATCAAGAAGGGATCCAAGAGGAAAAAGGACAAGGAACCAGCCTGGCTCACTGTAGCGGTGAAGGAAGCGATCAGAGACAAGAAGACTTCATTTAAGGAATGGAAAAGGTCAAAAACGGACCAAAACTGGAAAAAGCACAAACAACATCAAAGCAGGTAAGAGGGGCCAAAAGAGACTACGAGGAAAAATTAACCAATGAAGCAAAAAACTTCAAACTGTTCTTTCGCTATATTAAGGGGAAATGACCCGTGAAGGAAGCGGGGCTGTTGGATGACCATGGAATAAAGGGAGTACTAAAGGAGGACAAAGCCATCGCCGACAAACTGAACACATTTTTTGCATCTGTATTTACCGAAGAGGATATAAATAATATACCAGAAGCCGACAAGAAGACGGGAAACTAACAAAATACTTCTGCTCAGTCTTTACCTGCGAGGCGCCAGGGGTCCGGTCCACAATTGCAAGCAAGGCATAGCTCAGATGACCCATTCTGGAATTTCGAGTTTACACCCAGCAGCGTCTACTGCGAACTATCAAGACTCAAAGTGAACAAAGCCATGGGACCGGACAATCTACACCCCAGGGTGCTTAGAGAGCTGTGTGATGTCCTGGCGGAGCCATTGTCTGTGCTCTTCAATCTTTCCTTGAAGGCGGGAAGAGTCCCCTTGGACTGGAAAACAGCCAATGTAATCCCACTCCACAAAAAAGGGCTGCAGGACAGAGGCTGAGAATTACAGACCGGTGAGTCTCACATCCATAGTGAGTAAACTCATGGAAACACTAATTAAGCATAAATTAGATACGATCCTGGATGAGAAGAATCTACGGGATCCCCGCCAACATGGATTTACCAAGGGCAAGTCCTGCCAATCCAATCTAATTAGTTTCTTTGACTGGATAACAAGGAAACTGGATGTGGGTGAGTCCCTAGACGTCGTTTACTTGGACTTTAGTAAAGCTTTTGATAGCGTTCCGCACCGCAGACTATTGAACAAGATGAAATCAATGGGACTGGGAGAGACATTAACTACATGGGTCGGTGATTGGCTAAACGGTAGACTTCAGAGAGTGGTGGTGAATGGTGCCCCTTCAAAAACATCAGAGGTGATCAGTGGAGTGCCTCAGGGCTCGGTCTTGGGCCCGATCCTCTTCAACATATTTGTGGGAAATCTGACTCAGGGGCTTCAGGGTAAAATCACATTATTCGCCGATGACGTCAAACTATGCAACATAGTAAGTGAGAACACTTTACCAGACAGTATGACGCAGGACCTACTTCTATTGGAACACTGGTCCTCGACTTGGCAGCTAAACTTCAATGCTAGAAAATGTAAGGTCATGCACCTCGGCAGCAGGAATCCATGCAAAACTTACACACTAAATGATGAAACCTTAGTTAGGACCAAGGCGGAACGTGATTTGGGGGTGATCATTAGCGAAGACATGAAGACTGCCAATCAAGTGGAGAAGGCTTCATCAAAGGCAAGACAAATGATGGGTTGTATCCGAAGAAGCTTTATCAGCCGGAAGCCCGAAGTTATAATGCCGTTGTACAGATCCATGGTGAGGCCTCAATCTGGAATATTTGTGTACAATTCTGGAGGCCACATTACCAAAAAGATGTGCTGAGAGTTGAGTCGGTTCAAAGAATGGCCACCAGGATGGTGGGTGGTATGAAGAAAGGCTGAATAAATTGCAACTATATTCACTCGAAGAACGTAGAGAGAGAGGAGACATGATAGAGACATTTAAATATATCACCGGCCGTATTGAGGTGGAGGATGATATCTTCTTTTTTAAAGGTCCCTCGGCCACAAGAGGACATCTGCTGAAAATCAGGGGTGGGAAATTTCATGGCGACACCAGGAAGTTCTTCTTCACCGAAAGGGTGGTCGATCGTTGGAATGAACTTCCACTTCAGGTGATTCAGGCCAGCAGCATGCCGGATTTTAAAAGGAAATGGGATACACATGTGGGATCTCTATGGGGTTAAATTCAAGGGGGTAGGGTTGTTGGAGTGGGCAGACTTGATGGGCTGTGGCCCTTTTCTGCCGTCATCTTCTATGTTTCTATGTTTCTATGTATGCAGGCAGATTGATAGGCTTAAAAATGATAAATCCCCGGGACCGGATGGCATCCATCCGAGGTTAATCAAGGAACTGAAAGGGGTTATAGCTTTAACTAATAGCCAATCCGTCGATCAAATCAGGAAGGATTCCAGAAGACTGGAAAGTGGCGAATGTTACACTGATCTTCAAGAAAGATTCGAGGAGGGATCCGGGAAACTACAGACCAATGAGTCTGACCTCGGTACTGGGAAAAATGGTAGAGGTGCATCATTGATCACCTTGACATACACAATCAGATGAGGACCAGCCAGTATGGCTTCAGCAAAGGAAGATCTTGCTTGACAAACTTACTGCACTTCTTCGAGGGAGTAAACAGGCAGATAGACAAGTTGACATTGGATTTTCAGAAGGTATTCGACAAGGTCCCACATGAACAACTACTTTGAAAAATTGCGAGCCATAGATATACTCATATGGATTAAAAACTGGTTGGCAGATAGGAAGGGGGATTCCAGAAATTTGTGGGGAAGGCTCAGGGAATTCATTTTCTCCCCATTCGTTATGTCACTGATTTCATTCCGGGCAGGGAAAGGGGCACATTTACTTGCTTTGCATGCAGGGGACTTCAGTCAATTTTTGGAGGGAGATACTATTAAATCATTTCCGGAAGTTCAAGCTCAGTTTCAGTTGGAACAGGGAGATCTTTATCCCTACTTATGCAGGCGAGGGTGGCTGCACCTCAGGCTTTACATTGTTCTAAGTTTGAACTGATGTTAGGAGCCCCGGTACGTCGGAGGTATATCTCTACCCTATATCATTTGTTACAGGTAGACAAGCAACAGAGGATCTCATATATGAAGGCCTGGGAGAGGGACCTTGGGATCACTTACTCTGGGGAGAAATGGGAACAGATAGCCCTGTGCATTCACCATGTTGCAGTGGCGCCATAGTTGGTAAAAAATGCTATAAAGCTCTTGGTGCGGTGACATATCACACTTGCAGTGTATACCTCATATATGGATACGTGTTGGAGAGGGTGTGGACTTCTAGGTACATTTTTTCATATGTGGTGGGGGTGCCCCAGGATTCTTGGGTATTGGGAGCAGGTATTTGGGTATGTGGGGAATCTTCTCCAATGCAAGGTGGGAGTGTGAGCTAAAACGGCATTATTGGGGGATCTCAGGAGGGATGGCAGATTCACAAGATAAACTGGCATGATTGGCATTCATAGCAGCCAGGTTGGTTTTTGGGTTACCATTGGAAGAGCCCTACGGTGCCCACTTTGATGGTGATGCGGGAGAAATTGGGTTAGGTATATGAGAAATAGGTTACAGGGACAGCAGGCAGCTATTCTCACATATGGGTGACGTCATCGACGGAGACCGGATGCGGACGCCTCACAAGCAGACTTGCTTGAAGAAACTTAGAAGTTTCGAGTCGCCCGCACCGCTCATGCGCAAGTGCCTTCTCCGCCACAGCGTAGGGTGTGTCTCCTCAGTTCAGATAGCTAGCAGAGAGCCAACCAGGGGAGGTGGGTGGGTTGAGAGAATAGCTGCCTGCTGTCCCTGGATAACACCTGTTATGGTAAGTAACTGTGCTTTATCCCAGGACAAGCAGGCAGGTATTCTCACATATGGGTGACCTCCAAGCTAACCAGAATGAGATGGTGAGAGTGTTGGCAATTTAGGAGAATAAATTTGTAATACTGTTTGGCCAAACTGTCCCATCCCGTCAGGAGAAAGTATCCAGACAATAGTGAGAAGTGAAAGGTATGAACCGAGGACCAAGTAGCAGCTCTACAAATTTCCTCAATAGGTGTAGATCTGAGGAAAGCTACTGAAGCTGCCATAGCTCTGACTTTATGGGCTGTGACTTTACTTTGAAGGGATAATCCAGCCTGGGCATAGCAGAATGAGATACAAGCCGCCATCCAGTTGGAGATGGTATGCTTAGAAATAGGATGTCCCAACATATTTGGATCGAAGGAGACAAAAAGTTGAGGGAGCAGTTCTGTGTGATTTGGTACGTTCCAAATAAAGGCCAAAGCACGTTTACAGTCCAGAGTATGAAGAGCAACTTCTCCAGGATGAGAATGAGGTTTTGGAAAAAAACACTGGAAGAATAATGGATTGGTTGAGATGAAATTCCGAGAGACCACTTTAGGGAAGAATTTAGGATGAGTACGAAGAACCACTTTGTCATGATGGAACACTTGTGACAAACCTAGTCCGTTTCGGGTTTTGGCCAAAACAAACCCAAAATCCGTACCGGGTTTTGCCCCAGGGAGCAGGAGTATTCACAGTGCACAGATGCAGAGAGCTGATCAGGTGACCTGCCAATTGATTGATGAAGCTGACTTCTGCTCTGATTCTGACATGGAGGTAGAAGAGACAGGGCAGGATAAGATTAAGAGAAAGAGCTCCACTCCATGCAGACCTGCCACTGTCATAAAGCTTATTCAGTTTGAACAGCCTGTTAAAATCAGGACTAGGGAGAAACCTGCCTGTAATAGCAGGAAGCAAGCTTTCTCAGAGGGGGAGTGGTTATCCACAGGATATAACGAGGCTTCTGAGAACAGGAAGGGGGCCACACGGGGAGAGAAGCAGAGGGGTAGAATGGGAAGCTGAGAGGAGGCAGTCTCTCACAGACTGTCCTATGCTTGAGGCAGACGAGTTACCTCCTGTCTGGGACACTGGAGTACAGCCAGAAGGAGAAGCCATGGAGGTGCAGGAAAGCTGTTTTAGGAGCTGACACTCTGCCACAACACCCATGGAAAAACACAGTAAGCCTGAGATTGGGATTTGATTCTTTATGCTGTCAGCTTGGTTCTTTCCTGTTGGAAGCCAGTGCAGAAGCTCTCCTGGGAAGCCACATTTTGAGGCTTTCGTAAAGTAGGGATGTATGTGTTTCCTGACAAACCTTTTTGAATGTATTTCTTGTATGGTGATTCAGCTAGGAAATCTTGTTGGTCCCTGCACAGCTGTGCCTGATGCTACAGCAACGTTTAGAGGGAAACGTTTGTCGATTTTGAACTCTGAATAATGCTGTGATTCTTTTGTGTTCTGGACTGTTTGATAAAAGCATTACTTACCTGAATATTACTGCACTGGTGAAGAGGACTGTATTTCTTGACTGATTAAAGTCTAGAAGCAGGGGGACTGTACACAAGGCAGTGCTGACCAAATTCAACTGCCTGATTATTTTATTTGAACCTTTTTGATTTCATGCAATATCAGTTCATCTTGAACTACAAGGCTGTTGCCTGTATTTTGCTTATTCAACCAGTGTTGAAATAAAAGTTTATTTTTGTTTTGCCATTTCTGACTAAGATTCATTTTTACCTTGCATGCTTATAAGTTTGAGAATGTGCCTATTTTAAAGACCTGAAGGATCCCTTAGTGGAAAGGGACATGCCGGGTTTAAGCTTTGGTCACGTTCCAAGGTGCTCGCTGCGTCTTACAGGAGCCCGGGTTGTGACACACTGTGAACGGTGGATCAGCAACTAAAGCTTGCAGCTCACTAACTCTTCGAGCAGAAGTGAGGGCTATGAGAAACACCACTTTCCAAGTGAGATACTTCAGATGAGCCATATCAATTGGTTCAAATGGAGGCTTCATGAGTTGAGAAAGGACAATATTGAGGTTCTAAACCACAGGAGGCGGTTTGAGAGGTTTGACATTGAAAAGTCCTTTCATGAATCTGGAAACCACCGGATGAGCAGAGAGGGGTTTCCCTTCAATAGGCTGATGGAAAGCCGCAATTGCACTGAGATGGACTCGGATAGATGTAGACTTGAGTCCAGAATTGGATAAGTGCAAAAGGTAGTCCAAAACAGAAGATAAGGAGGAATGTTGAGGCTCCTTATGATGAGAAAAACACCACATAGAAAATCTAGTCCATTTTTGGTGATAGCACTGACTAATAGTAGGCTTCCTAGAAGCCTCTAAAATGTCTCTTACAGATTGAGAAAACTGAAGAGGAGTTATGTTGAGAGGTACCAAGCTATCAGGTGTAGAGACTGCAGGTTGGGATGAAGCAGAGATCCTTGACTCTGTGTAAGCAAAGAAGGAAAAACTGGAAAAACGGCTCCCTGCTGCTGAGTTGAAGTAGAAGGGAGTACCAAGGTTGTCTGGGCCACCGAGGAGCAATTAGAATCATGGTGGCATGATCGTTCTTCAACTTGACCAGAGTCTTGAGAATGAGAGGGAATGGAGGAAATGCATAGAGGAAGAGATTCGTCCATTCCAGAAGAAAAGCATCTGCCTCGAGGCGATGAGGAGAGTATATCCTGGAGCAGAACTGAGGCAGTTTGTAGTTGTGGGGAGCTGCAAAGAGGTCTATCTGAGGCGTTCCCACTGTGAAAAAATGTGATGAAAAGGCGAGGAATGGAGTATCCATTCGTGAGGTTGCAGTAGACGACTCAAGTTGTCCGCCAAGCAATTCTTCGCCCCTTGAATGTAGACAGCTTTGAGGAAGGTGTTGTGGCGGATTGCCCAGTCCCAAACCTTCAGAGCTTCTTGACAAAGGGAGGCAGACCCCGTCCCTCCCTGTTTATTGATTTAATACATGGCGACTTGGTTGTCCGTCCGAATGAGGACTACTTGGTCGTGAAGCAGATGTTGAAAAGCATGGAGAGCTTTGAGGATCACTCTGAGTTCCAACAGATTGATATGACACTGAAGATCCGTACTGATCCATAGGCCTTGAGTACGGAGACCATCGAGATGAGCACCTCAAGCGTAGGTCGAAGAGTCTGTAGTGGGGACCTTCTGATGGGGGGCGGTTGAAAAAGCAAGACTCTGGAAAGATTGGAAGAGAGCATCCACCAACGGAGAGACTTCTTCAATGAAGGAGTGACTGAGATGTGTTGAGAAGGAGGGTTGCAAACTTGGGTCCATTGAGATGCCAGAGTCCACTGAGGAATTCTGAGGTGAAGTCTGGCAAAAGGATTCACATGTACTGTGGAGGCCATGTGACCCAGAAGTACCATCATGTGTCTCACAGAAATGGAAGAGTGGGAAGACACTGTATGACAGAGTTGAAGAAGAGCTTCCAGACATTGTTGTGGAAGGAATGCTCTGAGTTGGATAGTGTCCAGAACAGCTCCAATGAACTGTAGATTCTGTGAGGGCTGAAGTTGAGATTTGTGAAAGTTGATTTCGAATCCCAGACTTTGTAGGAACCAGGTAGTCTGTTGGGTCGTTACAATAACCCCTTGAGATGTGGAATCTTTTATGAGCCAGTCGTCTAGGTAGGGAAATGGGAAGAGAAATGCTGCTGCACCCAATTAGAGGTGGAGGGGGAAGAGAAATGATGCTGCTGTTGTACCCAATGGGGAAGGGGGAAGAGAAATGTTGCTGCACCCAATTGGGGGGGGGGGAGAGGTAAGAGACATGCTGCTGCACCCAATTATGGGGAAGGGGGAATAGAAATGCTGCTGCTGTACCCAATTGGGGGTGGAGAGAAATGCTAATGCTGCTGTACTCAATGGGGAGAGAGGAAGAGAAATGCTGCTGCACCCAATTTGGGGGGAAGGGAAGAGAAATGCTGCTGCACCCAATTTGGGGGGAGGAGGAGGGGGAAGATACATGCTGCTGCACCCAATTGGGGGGAGGGCAAAAAAAATGCTGCACCCAATTATGGGGGAGGGGGAAGAGAAATGCTGCTGCACTCAATTGGGGAGAGAGAGGGAAGGAGGGAGAAGGAAGACCAGGAAGAGGAGAGGAAAGAGATGCCAAGACCAAGGGAGGAAGGGAAAGGAGGTGGAGAGAGAGAGATGTGAAGGCATGGGGGGTAACAGGGCCAGATTAAAGGATAGGCCCAGTATGCATGGGCCTAGGGCCAGAAATGGTTAGGGGGACCCGCCAGTGCTGTGCTTTGGGGCCTCACCCTTGCTGGATTTGCCGGCAGCAGCAGCATCATCGTCATCATCCCGGGCACCCAACCTGACCCGACCCTCCTATCTCTCCCTCATTCCCTCCCTCCCTCCCATCGCGAGACTAAACAGCACCACATCACTCTAAGCAGGCTGCTTCGCAGCTTTCTCCTGCCAGTGATTCCCTCTGGTGCATCACTGATGATGTCATCAGTGACATGCCAGAGCGAATCACCGGCAGGAGAAAGCTGCGAAGCAGCCTGTTTAGAGTGAAGCGGTGCTGTGTAGAGTCTTGCGATGGGAGGGTGGGAGAGATAGGATGGTCGGGTTAGGGGGAGGGGAGAGTAGCAGTTTGCCCTGGGTGCTCGGCCTGGCATCATGAACTTCTTCGACTAGCAACAGCATTTACAATTCACTGCTATTGCCGGCTTCAGGCCGCGTCCTGCCTACTTCCTGTTTCCATGAAGGCAGGACCTGACAGAGAAGGCCCGAAGCCGGCAACATCAGCGAATTGTGAATGCTGTTGATGCCTGAAGAAGTTCATGACGCTAGGCCTTGGGTGAAAGAAAGAGGAAAGGGAGCAGAGGGGGAAATACTTGCTGCACCCAACTGGAGGGAGAAAGATGAGGGAGGGAATGAAAGGAGATGCCAGGGCTTGGAGGGAAGGGAGGAAGAGATGCTAGGGCATGGGAGGGAAGGAGGAAGGTATGCCAGACCAAGGGAAAAGGAAGGAGGAGATGTCAGAGCATGGAGGGGAGGGAGAGATGGAAGAAAAGGAAAGGAGAGAAATGCCAGAGAATCAGGGAAGGGAAGATACCAGACTGTGGGGTGCGAAGGAAAGAAAGGAGGAGAGATGCCAGAGCATAGGGGACAGGGGTGGTGACAGAGAGAGAAAAATGGAGAAGTGGCAGAGCTGAAATCAATCACGTACAAAAGAGAGAAGGGGCACAGGATAGATAGTTTATTGAAGGAGTATAAAAAGAGGGAAGATGCCATATGGAACAGGGAGAGGGCGGACAGTGGATGGAAGGGACTGATGCTGCATGGAAGACAGAGAGCGGACAGATGCTGGCTAGAAAGAAGAGAGTGAAGACAAGATGATTAAAAGCAGACACGAGAAAAGGTAGAAAAAATATTTTTTGTTGCTTTTGAATAAAATAGTATTGTAGTTGTATTGAAAAATCTTTTATAAGCAGAAAATAAGGTAATATTTTTATTGGACTCATTTTAATACATTTTTTACTAACTTTTAGAGACCAAAACCCCATTTCTCAGGTCAGGACAGTATAATATAACAGCAGTATACTATATTGACCTGAAGAAGGAGGCTAGGGCCTCTGAAAGTTAATTGAAAAATGGATTAGTCCAATAAAATGGTATATTATTTTCAATTTTTGTTCGATTTCTATTTGTTAATTTGTAAAGTGGTGATTGTCAGTATTTTCAAATTTACATCTGCTATATTTATATTTTGCAGAGTATTAGGGGGTTTACTGTGGTGTTTTACTGTATGCAGTTTGGCTTCTTGGCAGTTCACTTTAACTTTATCAACATATTTCTATTTTTAGTTTGTGATTACTTATTCTGGGTAAGGGTGTATCTGTGTTCTTTCTGTGTGTATGAAAGACATGGTTTTCTGTTAGCGTTGACTAGCCTTGTTTGGCAAAATGCTTCGGGCATGGTTCTTGGGAGCACCTTTAATAAACCTGATTTGAATCTCTTTATTTTCTGCCGATCTTTTGTTTCGTGTTGGATTCTTTGGTGGACTGCTTGCCTTGTTTCGTTACAAGTTAACATATTTGGAGTGGAATGTACTAGAGGAGATACAGGTTTGGTTGTTTTATCCATACATAGGGGTTACAGTTGGTTGACATAAAGTGAGGCAGTTGAGAGGCGTTGTAAACTTGGTTAGTAATATAGACTTATATTTTGGATAGTTTTACAATATATTTGAACACTTATATACATATGGAAAGAGTTCAGAGTTAAAGTCCTAGATAAGTAGGTGGGAAGGGAAGGAAGGGGGATTTGTTCAGAGATGTTTGGAGGTTGCATAGAAGAAAAACTGTGCACTGGTATGCTAATCTTTGTTTTGAATTTTAAAAAAAGAAATAGAAGTGAATAAGAAAACAGATAAATGGGGCGGAGTATGGGTGGGATATGGGCAGGGCAGGGGGTGGGCAGGGGGCCCCAGTATATTTGTGTGCCTAGGGGCCCTCGAAGAATTAATCCTGCCCTGGGGGTAAGGAGACAGATGCCAGACCAGGTGAAAGGAAGGAGGGAGAGAAAGGAAGGAGAAGAGATGCCAGATGATGGAGTGGGAGGGGGAGATGGAAGCCAGGGCATGGGGGAGGGAAGGGAAACTAAGGAGACATAAAATGCCAGACCAGAGGGAAAGGAAGGAGAGGAGGTGCCAAAGCAAGGAGAGAGATGCCAGGGCATGGGGGGAGGGAAGGGAAGGAAAGGAGGAGAGAGAGATGCCAGAGCATAGAGGAGGCGGAGACAAAAAATGGAGAGGGGGTGAAGCTGAAATGAATCATGTACAAAGGAGAGAAAGTGCACAGGATGTACAGTTTATTGAAGGGACATAGAAAGAGGGAAGATGCCATATGGAAGAGAGAGAGAGAAGGCGGATACTGGATGGAAAGGGCAGAGAGGGTGGACAGTGGATGCAAGGGGCAGAGAGGGTGGACAGATGTTGCATGGAAGGGAGAGAGGACAAACGCTGAATAGAAAGAAGAGAGCAAAAAGAAGATGATTAAAGCAGAAACGACAAAAAGTAGAAAAAAATGTTTGTTGCTTTATGTAGAATCAAGTAGTATTGTAACTGTATTGATTAAAGTTTATCAATAGGAAATGGAAATAAGGCAATTTTTTGGGACTAAACCCCTTTCCTCAGTTCAGGACAGGATACCATAACAACAGTATACTGTACTGTCTTGAAGAAAGCTTTAGCCTCTGAAAGCTAATTACTACTAATTGAAAAATGGATTAGTTCAATAAAATGGGATTTTCTTATTTCTCATTATCTGTTTTATTTCTATTTGTTAATTTGTAAAGTGGTGATTGTTTTGTAGCAATTTTTTCAAATTTACATCTACTGTCTTTATATCTTGCACAGTATTAGGGGACATGTCGCTGTTTCTGTGGTGTTAACTTTTATCTACATATTTATATTTTTAGTTTGTGATTATTCCATATTGGGCAAGGGTGTATCTGTGTTCTGTATGAAAAGGACATGATTTTCTGTTAGCATCAACTGTGCAGGATCTGGCTTGTTTAGTTTAACAATGTATGTGTTGGTGTTTTAGTGTTCACTGCAGTGTTTAAGATGCTGCCTTTTCCTAGGTGCACCCTTGTTGTGTGACTTGTGGATTATTACTAAAAATAACGTTTTTATATAGAGGAAAGGGGGTTGTTAAAAAATGATCAGCACTGGCTGTCATATATACTAGGTACGCCACTGGACTTAATGACCCTATTCTAACTTTACTGTTGATTTAAGTGGTGTTGTTCCCCCCTCCCCCCCGGCAGTATAAAGAATTAAAGTTGTATTAATATCAAGCAGCTTTTAAATGACATTATAAGCAAATATATATAAAATATTTTTAGTACATTGCTAATTATTACCTGCATCTTTACCTAAACTGTTTTGCCCTAGCTCTCACTTTGATCTTTATCTGCTACTTTGCTGTAGTGTAATCACACAGGTCTCCTTCAAGGCTCTCCATAAATTATGTGGAAGAGAGGTCTTGAAGTGGGGATCGCATCTATTTCATATCCTCAGTGAGACCTCAGGAAGGAACCTAGTGATCAAAACATTATTAGAGGTGCTGTAGAGCCATTTCTTGTATGACTGAATGAGCTATATTTATCTTTTTTTTGTTAGTTGTTTAAATTCATGCAGAAATAAATGGCTTACCGTATTTCCCTTTTTTAAACCTCTATACCATTTGAAAGAGGGCAAATATCTAATTATTCCCTTCTGGAATTGGATATTTCTTAAATTTAGTAAAAATATTCTGGTACAAGTGTCAAACCTTAAAAAGGAAGTCATATTGAGCATTGGAAAATAATAATAATAATAAAAAATAATAATAAGTTTCTCTGTCTTTTTCTTTTCCTTTTCTAAGCAGTTCCAGATACTCTGGATCCTTTTCATTAATCTAGTTCTATTCAAACGATTGTAGATACAAATATTTGATACATGATTTTTATTATGATTCTATGTGTTTGAGCTGCTTTCTGTTTATATTTCTTATAATATTCAATAAAATTATTGAACTAAAAAAAAAAAAAAAAAAAAGGGAAAATACTGGACACAATGCTAAGAGCTGAACTATGATATAAAATTTAGAAAACATATGACAGAAGACCCTTCTGTCTTCTGGCACCATAGGGTGGTAGACTTGTGGTTAGATGAGATGACAGTGGGAAGACCATTTAGCCCAGATAGATTTCCATACTCAAGTTTCAAGTTTATTAATTTTTTTTTTACAAATAAAAGCTTTTATTGAGATAAACACCAAGCACAAAATACACATGAAAAATGCAGCAACAAGTTCACAGAGATCAATACACTGCAAGCAATAAAACAACAGAAGTGTTGCCAAGAAGTAAAACACATGTGCAATCCCAGTACACAAACAATAGCAAACTACAATACCCACCAGAACACATCCCAAACCCCCCCTCCCCCCAGGGATGAAACACAATACCTACAACATCCAGAAAGGTCGAGAACCATCCAACTCCATACAAAGTAAAGAATGGAAAGGGAATAGTAATATGGTTATAGGGTCTCCCCAATCCAAGATCCCCCAGTCCAACCCCAACCTCAACTCAAAACCCCCTTCCCCCTACCACGAATCCCCACAGAAACTGAAAATCTACGCCAAATATGGGCATAGCCATGTAATTTGCCATGCCGTAAAGCTGTCAAGTGATAAAGAAGTTGCAAGGTAAGTAAACGCTGTTCTACCATTTCCCATGTGGGAGGGAGCACTTGATTCCACATGGAGGCTAACGCCAACCTGGCAGCAGTGAATGCCAACTTACAAAACAAATAGTCTCCCCCAGCTAGGTCTAACTGGTGCCAACATAATAGGGCATGTCGCCAATCCACCGGAATCTGGAAATCAAGGATCTGGGACACCCTAGAGAAGACCCCAGTCCAAAACCCACGCACCCGCCCACACTGCCACCACATATGTAGGTAGGTACCCACCTTTCCACAAACCCTCCAGCAAAGAACACTCGCACCCCCCTGCCAGCGAGCCACAGCCTGAGGAGTATAGTACCAACGGAAAAGGATTTTATATCCATTCTCAATCAGCAAGGCAGCCATACCTGCCGAGGAAACCTCCCTCCATATATCTTCCCAAGTTTCCCAGGAAATAGCAGAACCCCAATCACCCTCCCAGGCCATCATATATGGATGCGGGGGCCCCCGGCAACTAAGGCACCTATATATACCAGAGAGAGCTCCCTTCCGGAGTACTGGTCCCAACATCAGCTCAAAAGGAGTCCTACCACCCTCCAAATCCCCCAAAAGACCCGAGGTCCGGATATAATGAACAACTTGTAAGTAAGGGAACAAATCCCGGATCCCAAAGCCAAACTTGCCCCTGAGCTCTGCAAATGGTCGAATACGGCCCAAAACCGGATCCCACAATTGGCCCACACATACCAAGCCTCGAGACTCCCATGCAGCAAACACTCCCTCACCTCTCCCCGGTAAAAAATCCGGATTATGTCTCAACGGGGTATACCAGGAATAGCGTCTGCCCAACAATAGACCCCCTCGGGTCTGATTCCACACCCTCAAAGAGGTGCCAACCGAAGACAACTCACCCACAGGCCGCACTCTACCAGGCAACCATGGCCAATGTAACAATGGCACCCCGTCAGTTAAACTTTGCTCTATCTCCACCCATGGTTTCGGTACCTGCGTCTGCTATTCTAAAAGGGCACGCAACTGAGCCGCCTGATAATATTTGACCACATTGGGAACCCCCAGCCCCCATCACACCTCCCCATACACATAATCTTCCTGCTCACTCGAGGTCTCCGACCGGCCCAAATAAAATCAAATATATGCCTTTGAACCCCCTCCAACGCACTCCTGCTCACCCAGAGCGGCAACACCTGAAATAAAAACAAAAGACGAGGCAAGATCATCATCTTCACAATTTCCACCATACCCAACCATGAGAAATACTGATCTTTCCAACTAACCAAATCCTGGCGAATGCGAATGGAAGAGCAGAGGAAAATTAAGATCATAAAGATCCACTCCCGGCGGTCCAAAGTAAACCCCGAGATAACGGAGGGAATGCTGAACCCACCTAAACGAAAACCGGTCCCGGAGGTAAGACACTCTGTCCGGAGGCAAGTTAATATTGAGAAGCTCAGATTTCCCCACATTAACACGAAACCCCGACACCTTACCAAAAGCATCCAATTCTCGTAATATGGCAGGCAAAGAACTCTCAGGGTCCTCTACCGTAAACAAAAGATCATCCGCGAACAAAACCAACTTATATTCCCCTCCCGGCACGGTAACCCCCCTGATATCCTGATTCATCCGCACCCGCTGCGCCAGGGGCTCAACCGTCAAAGCAAAGAGGAGCGGGGAGAGAGGACACCCCTGACGAGTCCCCCTTGCTAAAGAAAAAGTCTCCGAATAACCCCCATTCACCTTAATACAACCAAGAGGACTAGTATAAAGAACCCGAATCCAGTCCTGCATGCCCCAGACCCACTGAATCCAAGACCCGAAACAAAAAAGGCCAGGAGACCCTATCAAAGGCCTTCCCAGCGTCAATAGAGAGAAATACTGTTTCCCTCCCACCCCCCCTAGCCTGTTCAAACAAATTATAGACCCGGCGAGTATTATCCCCCACCTGCCTACCCACCACAAAACCCGACTGATCGGGCTGAATCAGCCGGGGTATCCAGCTCATCAATCGATCCGCCAAAATCCGCGTGAAGATCTTAGTGTCAACCCCCAACAGCGAGATCGGCCTATAAGAAGCACACTGGAGGGGATCCTTCCCCTCCTTAGCCAACACCGTAATACCCGCCAATCGCATAAAGAAGGGAAGGGCACTATTCTCTTGCAAAGAATTAAGAAAGCGCAACAAAGGAGGCAACAATATATCCTGAAAGCGTTTATAGTACCGAACAGTAAAGCCATCTAGCCCAGGCGATTTACCAAGCTTCATAGAGCGCAGCGCTCCCCGCGCCTCAACCAGAGTGAGGGGACGGTCTAACCGCGCCACATCATCCTGCACAATCTTGGGTAGCACCGCCGAAGTTAAATAATCATCCAGGTCCTGCACGGACCCAGAAGCCTCTGGTGTATAGAGATGGGAGTAAAACTCCACAAAGCGTGCACGAATAGCATCCTCTTTCTGCAACAAATCTCCCGAAGCCGCCTGAAGCGATAGAATCTGATTGCGCGTCTGCCGTCCCTTCAAACGATGGGCCACCAGTCGACTAGCTTTATTGGAAAATTCAAAATATTTCTGTTGTAGGAGCTGCAAATTAAGTTGCAAACGCTCTAAGTCTAAAGCTTGTAGATCCCGGCGCGCTTGAAACAATCGCCCCCGCAGCTCCATATCCCAGGGGCTACGCTTATGTAAGCTCTCCAACCTGCCAATCAGAATCAGCAAAGCCGCCGCATCTTCCCTTCGTTTACGTTGCCGGGCAGAAGCCAGAGCAATCAATCTGCCCCTAAGGGTAGCCTTTAACCCCTCCCAAACCGCTTCCAGCGACGCTCCGCACTCCTCATTCACCTCCAAATATTCATGCATCCACCCCTCAATCCGGGCTCCCACCACCGGGTCATCGAGGAGACTATCATTGAAGCGCCAGAATTTCCGTCCCGACCCACCCCCTTCCCCCGAAAACCGTACCCAAACAGGAGCATGATCCGACCACGTAAGCGATTCAATCCCCACTGACTCCACTCGACGAATCAAGCCCCGCTCCACAAAGACATAATCGATTCTGGAGTAAGAGGAATGTATCCTGGAAAAGTAAGTATAGTCTTTAACCGACAGATGCATCCACCGCCAACAATCCACCACATTAAGGGTAGTCAATGCCTCCCTCAATAGTTTGCGATCCTTCTTCCCATATCGATCCGCCCTCCCTGAATTATCCAACTGAGGGGTCACAGTAAGATTGAAATCCCCACCCAGAACCAGGGCACCCCCCTTAAACTTAAGAATGCGAGGCACCATCTCACGAAAGAAGGTCCCCTGGCTTTCGTTAGGGGCATAGATATTAACCAGGGAGTACAAAACCCCCTCAATCAAAGCCTCCATCATTATATATCTACCCTGAGGGTCCCGTACTACCCTACTCACCTCACCCTTACGAATAAGAATGCCCACTCCACCCCTCTTTGAAGTACCCACCCGGGAAGCCCAGTAAGCCTGGGGGAACCTAGAATCTTTAACCAGGGATTCATGGGACTGAAGTAGATGAGTTTCTTGGACAAAACAGACATCAGCCCGCAGGCGAAGCAGTTCTCTATAAAAAGCCCGCCTCTTGGGGGAATTAAGACCCCGGATGTTATAAGAGACCAACCTAAACCCCTCCATAATCTAAATAATACAAAAACAATGCAAACCCGACCCCTCCATACTCGTCCCCATATCCCCAGCTCCCCACCACCTCCCCACCTCCCCCAAAGTGAGAGTCCACAGATCTCCCACCAACATACAAGGAAATGAACCATCCCCATGGCCCCTTACACAAACCCCACATCCAAATACTAACTGTCCACACAGTACTCAGAACAATCCCCAAGAGCAACCTCTTCCAACCCAACAAACCCCCCCAGACAACAATTCTCACTCCCCCCCAACACTGCATTGCACCCCAACATAGCACAGAAACAACCTCCCGGCCCCCCCTCCCCCCACACCCCAGAAACCAGACCATGGGCAGCCCCCACAAGACTCCCACCCAGGACTCGAGACCCAGGATAACATCTTCAAGGGGGAAGCCCAAAAACACCCCACATAAGTGTGAAGGGTACAGAAGAAACAAAAATGAAACAAACACAGTCAATCAATCCTCAGGAAGGGCCTCTCGATGATGAAGCAGCCGCTCGAGGAGGGAGTCCACCCCCTCGACCTCCTCGTCCGCTTCTGGATCCATTCTCCACTCTCTGCCATCGGGAGGAGGCGGGAGTCCCCCCTCGGTTGGACACCGCTCCCAAAGCAGGAACAGCCTCCTCCGGAATCTCGATACCCGCTTGTTGTAGCAGACCATGTGCCTCCCGAGCGGTGGTAACTTTAGTGTGAACTCCATTGATGGGAATGACCACCCCAAAAGGATAAGTCTAGCGGTAGCGCAGATTGCTGCACTGCAGAGCTTTAGTCACTTCCCTGAATGCCCGGCGTTTCTGGAGCGTGCCTGCAGCTAGGTCCTGATAGAACTCCAACCGATGACCTTCCCACGTAACCGTGCCCAACTCCCGGGCTCTACGGAAGATCTGCTCCTTTAGCACAAAGCTCTGAAGGCAGAGCACATCCTTGGGTTGATCAGTGGTCCGGGGTCCCAGAGCTCGGTGTGCACGCTCAAGACCCAGCTCCAGTTTATCATCCTGTAAGAGCCAGCGAAGCAGCTTAATAGTAGTAGCACGAACATCTTTATATTCTGGCAGATCCGGTAGGCCCCGCACCCTCAAGTTATTACGCCGGGTGCGATTCTCCAGGTCCTCGACCTTATCCATGAGGAGCTGGTAGTCAGCAGAAGCAGTTTCCAGAGACCTTTGCACTCCAGTCATATTTTCTTCACAACTATCCAGCCGCATCTCCACTACCTCCACCCGCGTGCCAACCTCCACCAAGTCAGTGCGCAGCTCCTGCACCGCTTCCCGGACTTGGACCGCCATTGCCGAAATTTCAGTTTTTACCTCAGTAATCCATCGCTGCATGTCCGCTTTCGTAAGCGGATCCGGCGAGGCACAGTCCTGCCCGGTTTCAGCCACCATATCAGCAACTGCCGCTATGGCTCCACACAAGCTCGCCGCCTCTCCGCTGCTGGTTTCCTGGCCTGCGCCGCCACGTGCAGCCCGGCCCAGCGCCTGTTCCATCGTGCGCTGGCCGAGTTTGTCTCCGGGCACTTTTTTGCGCGTTGCCATAGGGTCCCCCGTCCCCTCGCACGTCTCTCCACCACCCAGGAAGGAAAAAATTGCACCGGTTACACAGCGTTAAACAGTTAGATCGCCGGGCCCGAACGGAGTTCTCCGCTCAAGCTCCCATCCGCGGCGATGACGTCACTTCCTCTTCTCAAGTTTATTAATTTTAATGCATCTAGCCGGTTTACAATGCTAAAAAAATTAAATTAAAGTTAAAAAAATATATATAATAATTATAAGTGGGGGAAAGGTGAACATTAAAAGACAATTTACAAATACAAACTTGGACTTGAAGGTAAAGAGGGGAAGGGGGAGTCGATAAATACATCATTAAAAAAATAAAAGAACAGGGAAGAGGATATGACATCAGGAGGGGGGTCGTTTTTTAAAAGCGGTTGATGTTAAGTTTTACTAGCTGTTGGAGAGGAAGTATTTAAGGGCTGTGATATGCATCTTGAAATAAGAAAGTTTTTAGTTTAGTCTTAAATTTGTTGTGGAAAATTTTGAGGCGGAGTTGAAGTGGCATAGTGTTCCATAAAGTAGAGCAACTACGGAGAAGTTAGTTTTCCTGGTGTAGTAGAATTCTTTGATGGAAGGGATGGTCAATAGATTCTGATCTGCTGATCTAAAGTGTCCGAGAAAGGCAAAGAGGAATGATGAGTTTTATCGAGAAAAGATGGAAGACGGGAAAGTTTGATTTTAAAAGACCAGCATTAAGATTTTATAAGTGATACGGTGTGTAGTGGGTAGCCAATGGGCTTCTTTCAGAAGAGGAGTAACATGATCATATTTCCCTACTCACACTCAGCTGTAGTCACAACCACAAGGACACATTTTCAACCTAGCAAATGGCTATGCAGACAATTCAACAGCCAGTACAGGTTTCACCATGCATGCTCCCATTGGGGAGTGTCTCATCTAATCACCCAGTGCAAATCAGCAGTCACAACAATAGCATCCTTACCGCCAGCAGGAATTCCCTAGAGCAGTCACCAATTAATCTCAGGGCCATGTTGCCATGGTTAGCGAGATACATAGAAACATAGAAGATGACGGCAGTTAAGGGCCATAGCCCATCAGGTCTGCCCACTCTACTGACCCACCCCCAAGTCTACTATCTTATGGATCCCACACCTGATGGCAGGTTTCCTTAGCTTAACCCTCTAAGGGATCCCACATGGGCATCCCATTTGCTCTTAAATTCTTGCACGCTGTTTGCCTTGACAACCGTCACCGGGAGCTCGTTCCAAGGATCGACCACTCTCTCGGTGAAGAAATATTTCCTAGTGTCGCCATGAAATTTCCTGCTCCTGAGTTTGAGCGGATGCCCTCTTGTGGCCGAGGGTCCCTTGAGAAAGAGAATCTCTTCTTCCATCTCGATACAGCCAGTGATATACTTAAACGTCTCGATCATGTCTCCTCTCTCCCTACGTTCCTCGAGTGAGTAGAGCTGCAAAGTTTTCAGCCTTTCCTCATACGTGAGATCCTTGAGCCCCGAGACCATCCTGGTGGCCATCCGTTACACCGCCTCTATTCTCAGCACATCTTTTCGGTAGTGTGGCCTCCAGAATTGCACACAGTATTCCAAATGAGGTCTCACCATGGTTCTGTACAATGGCATTATGACTTCAGGCTTCCTGCTGACGAAACTCCTGCAGATGCAGCCTAACAACTGTCTTGCCTTAGATGAAGCCTTCTCCACATGATCAGCAGTTTTCATGTCTGCGCTGATGATCACTCCCAAGTCTCGTTCTGCTGAAGTTCTAGCTATGATCTCACCATTTAAGGTGTAGGTTCTGCACGGATTTCTGCTGCCGAGGTGCATGATCTTGCATTTTTTAGCGTTGAAGCCCAGCTGCCATGTCGAGAACCAAAGCTCCAACAAATGTAGATCCTGCGTCATACTGTTGGGTGAATAGCCGTCGCTCACTATATTGCATAGTTTGGCGTCGTCCGCGAATAACGTTATCTTACCTTGAAGCCCCTGAGTTAGGTCCCCTATGAATATGTTGAAAAGGAGCGGGCCCAAGACTGAGCCCTGCGGTACTCCACTGGTCACCTCCGATGTTTTAGAGAGGGTTCCATTAACCACCACCCTCTGAAGTCTGCCACTCAGCCAGTCATTGACCCATGTAGTTAGTGTTTCTCCCAACTCCATTGATTTCATCTTGCTCAACAGCCTGCGATGCGGGACACTATCGAAAGCTTTGCTGAAGTCCAGGTATACGACGTCCAGGGATTCTCCCAAGTCCAGCTGTTTTGTTACCCAGTCAAAGAAGCTGATGAGATTGGATTGGCAGGACCTACCCTTGGTGAATCTATGTTGACTGGGATCCCGTAGATTCTCCTCATCCAATACTGCATCTAATTTACGTTTGATTAGTGTTTCCATGAGCTTGCATACTATTGATGTGAGACTCACCGGCCTGTAGTTTGCAGCCTCTGCCTTGCAACCCTTTTTGTGCAGTGGAACGACGTTAGCTGTTTTCCAGTCTATGGGGACTCTCCCTGAACCTAGGGAGAGATTGAAGAGTCCTGATAGCGGTTCTGCCAGGACATCACGCAGCTCACTGAGCACCCTGGGGTGTAGATTGTCTGGTCCCATGGCTTTGTTCACCTTGAGTTTCGCCAGTTCGTGGTAGACCTCGCCAGGTGTGAACTCGAAATTCTGAAACGGGTCATCCACGCTGGTCCTTGCCTGCAACTGCGGACCGTGCCCCGGTGCCTCGCAGGTGAAGACCGAGCAGAAGTATTCATTCAGTTCATTCAGTAGTTCTGCTTTATCGGGGTCCGATTCTGCGTAGTTTCCATCTGGTTTTCTAAGGCATACTATCCCGTCTGTGTTCTTTTTCCTATCACTAATATACCTGAAGAAGGATTTGTCCCCCTTCTTCATGTTCTTTGCCAGAGTCTCTTCCACTCGAAGTTTGGCCTCCCTGACTGCCGTTTTGACCGCAGCAGACCTCGCCCTATGTTCTAGTTTAGCTTCCCTATTCTCCGTTTGTTTGTAGGAAATAAATGCTTTTTTCTTCTCCTTGACGAGGTGCGAGATTTCTGCGAAGTACTATTGGGGTTTGTTGTTTCTCCGCCGTTTGTGTACCGATTTAATGTAGAGGCTTGTCGCCTCATGTATGGTAGATTTCAGGGATGACCACATAGCTTCCACATCATCGGTCGTAGCTTGGTTCTGCAGTGTCCGGTGGACGAAATCTCCCATGCGTTCTAAGTCAGTGCCTCGGAAGTTGAGTACTTTTGTTTTCGTGTTTGATCTAGGGAAACCTTTCCTGAGGTAGAACCACACCATGTTGTGGTCGCTGGAGGCTAGTGTATCTCCTACTGAGACCTTCGAGACGCTATCCCCATTGGTGAGTACCAAGTCCAGGATCGCCTGGGCCCTAGTGGGCTCCAATACCATTTGTTTGAGTCGTGCTCCCTTTATGGATGTTAACAGCCTCCTGCTGCTGCTGGTTGCTGCTGAGTACGAGTTCCAATCTGCGTCAGGCAAGTTGAAATCCCCTAGCAGAACAGCGTCTCCCCGTAGAGTGATATTCTCTATGTCTTCAATTAATTCGGAGTCTTTGTCTTCCAGTTGTCTTGGAGGTCTGTATACTACACCAAGATACAGGCATTTTTCCCTGCCTCTGGCCAGGTTCACCCAGAGGGATTCCCCTGTGTACTTGACGTCTGTGATTCTGGTAGTTTTGATGTTTTCTTTAATGTATAGTGCCACCCCTCCCCCTGACTTTCCCTCTCTGTCCAGAGTGTGGCCATATCCCACCCATGAGAATCCGTGAACCAAGTTTCAGATATTGCCACCACGTCTAGGTTGGCATTTATTATTTCGGTCTCTAATTCTAGAATCTTATTGCCTAAACTGTGTGCATTAACATACATAGCCCTCCATACCACGTGATGGCTAAGTCCCTGTGAGGAGTTTCTCACCTGGGGTAGTGCGACTCCTAGAGAATTTTTTGCAATGGGGTCACCTTGAACATAGAATCAGAGTGTCGACTCACCTCGTCAGGATCGGCTATTCGGTGTCCAAAGACGTGCTTACCCCTACTGGTCAGATGGAGTCCGTCTGGTCCCTGAAGTCCTTGCAACGCCTCTCCATGGTTCAGGAATCCGAAGTTCATTTCCCAGCACCATCCTTGAAGCCACTCGTTAGTCCTCAGTATACACTTATCCCTGGCGCTTCCTTTGTCTCTAACTGGGAGGATCGAGGAGAAGACCACCTGCGCTCCTGTCTGCTTCAGCCTCTCACCCAGGGCTCCAAAGCCTCTGGTTATGTTCTCCGGGGAGTTCTTAGCAGTATCGTTTGTGCCGATGTGGATGAGGACCATGGGGAAGTGATCTTGGGGCTTAAGAAGCCTATCAAGACAGCCGGTGACATCTCGGACCCTGGCTCCAGGCAGACAGCAAACCTCCCTTGACTGTATATCCGGTCTGCAGATTGGTACTTCGGTGCCCCTCAGCATGGAGTCCCCAATGACTATTACTCTGCGCTGCTTTGCGGGGAGCCTGTCAGTTGTCCCCTGAGTTGGAGCCGTGCGCTGGACTACCTCCTGCTCCTTGTCAGCATCCGCCTGCTCCTTTTTCAACATCTTCCTCCTGTAGGACCTGGAATCTGTTCCTCAAGGTGAGTTGTGGGGTGGATGTAAAGCTGCCCTGTTGGTGAGAACAAGAAAAAGCAGAAGAGGGTGAAGAGATTGAAAGAAGGGGTTGAGGTCTCCGGTGTTTGCCCGTGGAGGTCACCAGCTGCCAGGAATCAGGGTCTCCAGCCATCTCCTGTACCCCAATTGATGGTTTCAAAGCTGGTGACTTGGGTGACTCGAGGGAGGACATGTCTTGGGCCAGCTGGGTGATTTTGGACAGCTCCTGGGTGACTCTGTCAATGTAGGCCTCACCCTCCCGGATGCTTCTCAGGCGTCTCACCTCCTCTCTGAGACTCCTAAGTTCCTGCATGATATCTCTGTTAGGCTGGTCGACCTCCTCTGTCTGTGTAGAGACTGTGGAGAACTGGGGGGGGGGAGGGGGATGATATCGGTCTGCACGGAGATCTCTGTCCACCGTCCTGGGTCCTCCTTCTGCACGCATACCGTGGTCGCCCCCTGGATCCCCTCAGTTATCGGACAGTTGGTCTTGATTGCAGACATGGCGCTTCTTGTTCTCCCTGCCATAACCAAGTTGTAGCTGAGGTCTGTCTGATAGTGAGTAAGTTAGAGAGTTAGAAGAAATACCTGTCTGTGAGTTAGGGTGAGAGATTGAAAGATCAGAGTGATAGCTGGAAAATTAGGGTGTTTGAGAGGATGTCTGCTTGTGAGTTAGGGTGAAAATTTAGGATAAGTTTTAAAGAATAGAGTTTGAAAGATTAGGGTATTTGAGAGGGTGTCTGCCTGTGGGTTTGGGTGAAAGTTTAGGATAAAGTTTTAGGGTTGAAAGTTTAGTATAAAGTTAAAGGATAGGGTAAAGATTAGGCTCTTCTTAAGGCTCTTCGCAAAGGCGCTCTCGCTAAGGCGGGCGCCTTTGTCGTGCGCCTTCGCCACGCGCCGACCGGCTGCGCGCCGTTGGCTCTCCTCCTTTAATGGAGGAGCCCGGTCGCTAGCTGCTGACGCGGTGGGGGTGGGCGGAGCTACTCTCGCCGCTGCCCCGATCGCCTGCTCCTGCTCTCCTGCCTTATCAGCGCCTCTCCCTCGCCTTCACAGCGCTTCTCAGCGCTTCAATTCGCTCTCCCTCGCCTCTCTTCTCCTTCTCTTCCTGCCTGCCTCGAGTAGCTGCGCCCGTTGGATCTCCTCCTTTAATGGAGGAGGCCGGTTGCTAGCTGCTGACGCGGTGGGGGGTGGGCGGAGCTACTCTCACCGCTGCCCCGATTGCCTGCTCCTGCTCTCCTGCCTTATCAGCGCCTCTTCCTTGCCTTCACAGCGCTTCAATTCGCTCTCCCTCGCCTCTCTTCTTCTCTTCCTGCCTGCCTGCCTTGAGTAGCTGCGCCCGTTGGATCTCCTCCTTTAATGGAGGAGGCCGGTTGCTAGCTGCTGACGTGGTGGGGGTGGGCGGAGCTACTCTCGCCGCTGCCCCGATTGCCTGCTCCTGCTCTCCTGCCTTATCAGCGCCTCTTCCTTGCCTTCACAGCGCTTCAATTCGCTCTCCCTCGCCTCTCTTCTTCTCTTCCTGCCTGCCTGCCTTGAGTAGCTGCGCCCGTTGGATCTCCTCCTTTAATGGAGGAGGCCGGTTGCTAGCTGCTGACACGGTGGGGGGGTGGGCGGAGCTACTCTCACCGCTGCCCCGATTGCCTGCTCCTGCTCTCCTGCCTTATCAGCGCCTCTTCCTTGCCTTCACAGCGCTTCAATTCGCTCTCCCTCGCCTCTCTTCTTCTCTTCCTGCCTGCCTGCCTTGAGTAGCTGCGCCCTTTGGATCTCCTCCTTTAATGGAGGAGGCCGGTTGCTAGCTGCTGACGTGGTGGGGGTGGGCGGAGCTACTCTCGCCGCTGCCCCGATTGCCTGCTCCTGCTCTCCTGCCTTATCAGCGCCTTTCCCTTGCCTTCACAGCGCTTCAATTCGCACTCCCTCACCTCTCTTCTCCTTCCAACATTGGTCTCCCAACCTAAAGAAGGATATAAAACTACTGGAGAAGGTTCAGAGACGAGCAACGAAGCTAATAAGAGGTATGGAGAACTTGGAATATGAGGAACGACTCAAGAAACTGGGACTGTTCTCCCTTGAGAAGAGGAGGCCGCGAGGGGACATGATCGAGACGCTCAAAATACTGAAAGGCATCGATAAAATAGAGCAGGAAAATAAATTATTTACATTATCCAACGTGTCACGGACAAGAGGACATGGTTTGAAGCTAAGGGGGGACAAGTCCAGGACAAATGTCAGGAAGTTCTGCTTCACGCAGCGAGTGGTGGACGCCTGGAATGCTCTTCCAAAGGAGGTTATTAATGAATCCACTGTGTTAGGATTCAAAGGCAAATTAGATGCGCATCTCCTTACGAGAGGCATAGAGGGTTATGGGTGACTAAAACTACATCAGGTATATACCTGATAGGGCCTCCGCGTGTGCGGATCGCCGGACTAGATGGACCATGGGTCTGATCCGGAGATGGCAGTTCTTATGTTCTTATGTTCTCTTCCTGCCTGCCTGCCTCGAGTAGCTGCGCCCGTTGGATCTCCTCCTTTAATGGAGGAGGCCGGTTGCTAGCTGCTGACGCGGTGGGGGTGGGCGGAGCTACTCTCACCGCTGCCCCGATTGCCTGCTCCTGCTCTCCTGCCTTATCAGCGCCTTTCCCTTGCCTTCACAGCGCTTCTCAGCGCTTCAATTCGCTCTCCCTCACCTCTCTTCTCCTTCTCTTCCTTCCTTCCTGCCTGCCTGCCTGCCTCGCGTAGCTGCACCCGTTGGCTCTCCTCCTTTAATGGAGGAGCCCAGTCGCTAGCTGCTGACGCGGTGGGGGTGGGCGGAGCTACTCTCGCCGCTGCCCCAATTGCCTGCTCCTGCTCTCCTGCCTTATCAGCGCCTCTCCCTCGCCTTCACAGCGCTTCAATTCGCTCTCTCTCGCCTCTCTTCTTCTCTTCCTGTCTGCCTGCCTCGAGTTGCTGCGCCCGTTGTCTCTCCTCCTTTAATACCCAGGGTGTGGCCAAGCTGAGACTCTTATATCTAATTTTTCTGAAGGTTTTTGGATTCCTCATTTGGATTCCCTCTCTGGAGAACTGCCATTTCCTCACAATGCAAAATCTATAGGTATAAACAAATTGTCTACAAGAAAGTTAATGAGGTGACCCTAGGCAAAATAGCTGGTCTATTTCCAACAATATCAATCCTGAACCTTGTAGGTCCCTGCTCTGGGCATAGTGCTAATGAAATAACCTGGAAAATACAATCTTATACACAATTGGTTTTACCCTGATGGAACATCTGTTAATGATTTCACCAACCTCCAACTCTGCACTGTTCAAATGTATCAATAGATCATGCGATACAGATTATATGTCAACAGAATAAACAAGCATAGCTTGCAAAGGCAGATATTGAGGCAGCTTTGAGGCTCCTCCGTCCACAGACACTCATTCTAGTTACTAGGCTTCATAAGCATTTTATTTTGACAAGTGCTTGCCCATTGGCTGTTCTGTATTATGGAATTGCTTTGAGCAGTTCAGTACTTTTGTGCATTGGGTAGTCAAGCAGGTGACTCTTAGGTTACCTCTGTGATGACTTCCTATTTGTTGGCAGCAGAATGGCTGAATGTGCAGTGGCTCTTGGTATTTTCCAGTGTTGTTGATTTCTTTGGAATTCCATTGGCTGCAGAGAAAATGGTGGCTTTTGTGGCTTACTTGACATTCCTGGGTATTGAGATTGATGTTGTGCAACAGGTCTCAAGGCTATCCAGGTAAAATGAATCAATTATAAGCTTTAGACATGTCAAAAAAGTAACATTGAAACCATTCCAGTTGCTGCTGGGTTTACTGGGCTTCGCGGTAAGTTATTCCTTGGGTTGAATTTTTTTCTCTTTGCCTGACATTAGTCACTATAAGGGTCAAAAAGAGCCACCATTTCATCAGGGTTACCAATTCCATAAATGTTTGGACTCCTTCCTGAGTAGCTTTGGTGGTCTGGGCATTGTGGCAAGCACCCCCTAGGTCACTTGAGAATTGTAACTCTTTGCAGATGCCTCAGGAAGGACAGGTTTTGAAACATATTTTCAGGGGGGCCTGGTGTTCTGAGAACTGGCCTTATGCCTGGCACGAGTAATATGACAAAGGACATTATCTTCCTGGAACTGTTTCCCATTCTGGAAGCATTATGGTTATGGGCATATTGTCTAGCCCTGGGGTGGGCAAAGTTTTTGATTCGTGGGCCACAATGAGTTCTTAACATAGTAACATAGTAGATGACGGCAGATAAAGACCCGAATGGTCCATCCAGTCTGCCCAACCTGATTCAATTTAATTTTTTTTTTTTTTTTCTTCTTAGCTATTTCTGGGCGAGAATCCAAAGCTTTACCCGGTACTGTGCTTGGGTTCCAACTGCCGAAATCTCTGTTAAGACTTACTCCAGCTCATCTACACCCTCCCAGCCATTGAAGCCCTCCCCTGCCCATCCTCCTCCAAAAGGCCATGCACAGACACAGACCGTACAAGTCTGTCCAGTAACTGGCCTAGTTCAATCTTTAATATTATTTTCTGATTCTAAATCTTCTGTGTTCATCCCACGCTTCTTTGAACTCAGTCACAGTTTTACTCTCCACCACCTCTCTCGGGAGCGCATTCCAGGCATCCACCACCCTCTCCGTAAAGTAGAATTTCCTAACATTGCCCCTGAATCTACCACCCCTCAACCTCAAATTATGTCCTCTGGTTTTACCATTTTCCTTTCTCTGGAAAAGATTTTGTTCTACGTTAATACCCTTTAAGTATTTGAACGTCTGAATCATATCTCCCCTGTCTCTCCTTTCCTCTAGGGTATACATATTCAGGGCTTCCAGTCTCTCCTCATACGTCTTCTGGCGCAAGCCTCCTATCATTTTCGTCGCCCTCCTCTGGACCGCCTCAAGTCTTCTTACGTCTTTCGCCAGATACGGTCTCCAAAACTGAACACAATACTCCAAGTGGGGCCTCACCAATGACCTGTACAGGGGCATCAACACCTTCTTCCTTCTACTGACTACGCCTCTCTTTATACAGCCCAGAATCCTTCTGGCAGCAGCCACTGCCTTGTCACACTGTTTTTTCACCTTTAGATCTTCGGACACTATCACCCCAAGGTCCCTCTCCCCGTCCGTGCATATCAGCTTCTATCCTCCCAGCATATACAGTTCCTTCCTATTATTAATCCCCAAATGCATTACTCTGCATTTCTTTGCATTGAATTTTAGTTGCCAGGCATTAGACCATTCCTCTAACTTTTGCAGATCCTTTTTCATATTTTCCACTCCCTCTTCGGTGTCTACTCTGTTACAAATCTTGGTATCATCTGCAAAAAGGCACACTTTTCCTTCTAACCCTTCAGCAATGTCACTTACATACATATTGAACAGGATTGGTCCCAGCACCGAACCCTGAGGGACTCCACTAGTCACCTTTCCTTCCTTCGAGCGACTTCCATTAACCACCACCCTCTGGCGTCTGACCGACAGCCAGTTTCTGACCCAGTTCACCACTTTGGGTCTAACTTCAGCCCTTCAAGTTTGTTCAACAGCCTCCTATGAGGAACTGTATCAAAGGCTTTGCTGAAATCCAAGTAAATTACATCTAGCATATGTCCTCGATCCAGCTCTCTGGTCACCCAATCAAAAAATTCAATCAGGTTCGTTTGGCACGATTTACCTTTTGTAAAGCCATGTTGCCTCGGATCCTGTAACCCATTAGATTCAAGGAAATACACTATCCTTTCTTTCAGCAACACTTCCATTATTTTTCCAACAACTGAAGTGAGGCTCACCGGCCTGTAGTTTCCTGCTTCATCCCTGTGACCACTTTTATAAATAGGGACCACATCCGCTCTCCTCAAATCCCCAGGAATCACTCCCGTCTCCAGAGATTTGTTGAACAAGTCTTTAATAGGACTCGCCAGAACCTCTCTGAGCTCCCTTAGTATCCTGGGATGGATTCCGTCTGGTCCCATCGCTTTGTCCACCTTCAGTTTTTCAAGTTGCTCATAAACACCCTCCTCCGTGAACGGCGCAGAATCTACTCCATTTTCTCGTGTAACTTTGCCAGACAATCTCGGTCCTTCTCCAGGATTTTCTTCTGTGAACACAGAACAGAAGTATTTGTTTAGCACATTTGCTTTCTCCTCATCCCTCTCCACATATTTGTTCCCAGCATCTTTTAGCCTAGCAATTCCATTTTTTATCTTCCTCCTTTCACTAATATATCTGAAAAAATTTTTATCTCCCTTTTTTACATTTTTAGCCATTTGTTCTTCCGCCTGTGCCTTCGCCAAACGTATCTCTCTCTTGGCTTCTTTCAGTTTCACCCTGTAGTCCTTTCTGCTCTCTTCTTGGGTTTTTTAATAAATTTTCCAGAGGGGCCAGGTGACCTGCGTGGGGCAGGGTATGATACGCCAGGCAACTGGGGGGGTGGGGGTGGGGGTTGATACGCAGCAGAATGATGATGGTAAGAAAAAGGGCTAAGGCAGAAAGAAACCCTCCCTCCCCCAAAGGTCTCTGGTTTCTGCTTTCATCTTCTTTTCACTCTCTTCCTTCCAGCGTCTGCTCTGTCTCTTCAATCCAGCATCAGCCCCTTCCAACCACTGCCCTCTCTCCCTTCCATATGGTATCTGCCTTCTTTCCATGCCCCTCTCCCCTTTCCATCAAGCCTCTCCTTTTTACATGATTCATTCCAGCTTCACTGCTCTCTTCATTCCAGCTTCACTGCTCTCATTTTTATCTTTGTCCCTCTCTCCTTATTTTTCTGCTGACCCCCTTCCCAGCATCAATTTCTTTCTTCCCAGCATCAATCTCTCTTCTTTCCCTCATCTGATCTCTCCATTCCACCTTGACCCCTTCCTTTCTCTAATTTCCATACCTTCTCCCTTCCCTCCTCCCCTATCCAACAGTAACTCTCTTCCTTTCCCTTCTCCCCTCCCAATCTCTCTCCTTCTCCCTCCAGGTCCAGTAGCCGCTCTTCTTTATTTTCCATAGTCCACACTTTTTTCTAAACAGAAAACATGTCATCCTCTGACACAACTGTGTAGGGTCATGAAATGGTTAACTGTTGTTTAAAATATTGCTCTGGCCTACATAGCTGAAAACAGTGTACAATCTACTGACCTCATCTGCCTAAAATGTATGTCCCTACCACATTGTAAGCTAAATAGATAAGAGTTTTAGCCATGATGTACATGTAACAGTTAGACCTGTAAGATTTAATAAGCAGAGAAATGAGCTAGTTTCCTATAGGACTATAAGTTGTATCCCTGAACCTATCATAAGTGCTGGCTTAGGATCAATAACAATTGTAGAAAAGTTATAGAAGTAACAAATGAAAATTGTAGTTTTTGCATATATTAGTTTGCGTATGCTTAGTGAAAAAGGCATAAAAGTCCATGAATTTCCTGATTCTAACACTCTAGTAGGCAGGCTGTTAACTGCACTAGAGTCCAGTATGCTGTAATAAACCTCTTGTACTTTCTTCACGCCTCTGACTTTGTGTGTCCAAGTGACCTTTCATTTGGCTTCCGAACAGGGACTTGAAGGTCTCTTGACCACTGGTTACTCGATTGGTCACTTGTTTCTGGTCCTACGGCTGACGTGTCTGCTTAGCCGGCTGCCTTCCTTTTGGGGGGTTGGCAGACCTCAGGACGTTTGACTTCAACTGACTTATCTAGTCTCAGTTTAAAGTACAAGAATCTGTATCAGTTTAATTCTGTCCTGGAGTGGCCACCATATGATAAGTGGGAATTGATCATCTCTATCCTGTCTCTTGTCTCTTGCTTAGTAAGCCACTTGATCCGTCGCTGAAGTCGTAGGGAGGGATTCTAGGAACTGTTATTTTCTGATTGAGTAACTAAACTGAAGTCTGTTGTGTTTTGTGTGTTTGAGAGTGTCTGAGACGTCCTTGAGGACGAAGCGAGTGCGGACCTGTTAGTACTGCGTTTCCCTAGTCCGGAGACGGGCAGGGGCAGGAATACAGGGAAGTGTTTTTGTCCTCCATTGCACAATGGGGGGATGTCAGTCTACCTATGGGGACCCCTTGATACAATGTTAGCTCATTTTAAAAAGGGATTTGGCTCTGATTACACTTAACAAATCAACCCTTATTCATCTGTGCCAGTTAGAATGGCTGACGTTTGCTGTGGGCTGGCCCCCTCTGGCTCCCTGGAAGAGGACATAACCCATCAGGTTTTTATGCATTCTTTTGCTGTCGGTTAGCCTCTTCCAGTCAGCCCATTTTGCATTCCAATGGGAAAACCCTTCCCCTGGACAAACCTCCCAAGTAACCTGGACCCATCTACCCCACTCTATTCAGCACCACCCTTGCTTCAGACCTTGCCAATTTCTTCCCTTCATCTGATTCCCAAGTCCTGCAGTATTCCGGGTTCCTTATGAGTTCTGTCTGTCCAAATGTATCAGTGTACTTTCAAACTGTCAGTTGTTCAAAGCAGGAGGGGGGGAGTACCCCTCTTCCTCCTTTTGTGCTGATAAGGGCCATGAAGTGTTTAGCATTTCAAATGCAGTTTCTCCTGAAACAGATAAGTAGGGTTAGATTTAAAGTTTTTGACTATGTTATAAAATGTTTATGTATATTCAGAAATGAATGTAAACAAAAATTATGATTTCTGGTACTTATATTCCATGCTAAAAATAAGTGATTTGTCCAAATTTAAGGACTGCCTCTCTTTTAAACCTAAGGAACTAATTCTGAAAAGACTACATCTGTAATTTAATCTCTTTGATCTTTAAGCAACTCTCTCTCCTCTGTGAAATTCTGTAAAGAGGGGGAGTAAGTCTCTACTGAGACCCATGTGGATTGTAAAAAAAAAAAAAAAAAAAGAAAAATGTTTAAACTTGTGAGTACAGTAAAACCTTGGTTTGGGAGCATGTTCCAGAAGCATGCTTGTAGTCCAGGGCACTCAAGTTCTCAAGTTCTCAAGTTTATTTATACTTAATGAATCGCCTATTTTAAATTACTAGGCGATGTACAATACAACTAAACGTATAATTAAAACATGGGTAGTAATGTATAAATTAACTTATGTTGTACAAAAATATATATACTTGTATTGCAAGCCCTTGCTCATTTGGAACAGTCACTGTATTTCACAGCGTCATATAGAGAGGAACCATTGGCTCAGTTGTGATAATGTGATGCTTGCATACTGTATGTATGGGTATTGCAAGACGTTGCTGGTATAGTAAGTTAAAATTTAATCATTGCTTGTCTTATAGAACACTTGCAAACCAAGTTATTTGCAATCCAAAGTTTTACTGTATATTCCAATCTTTGTTTTGTATTTCTGTTTATAAATCATGTAAGTTTAGGTATAAGAATGTAATTTTTAGGAATGCTTTTGTATGGAAGTAAATATTTTTGCCAGTCAGACTGAAGCTGAATTTTAGTTAATTTTATAAGTCAGCTCTTTGAGGTAGGAACCTGATACAGATAGTGGGTCTGCCTTTTAAATTTTCCTGTGGCCATATTTCCACTGATTCCAAGTATGCCTTCCTCGTGTCACCTACCTTGGGTTTCAAATCTTCCAAGGTACCAGGTTCCTTCCTACACCTGTGTCCAGGCTGTCTGTAGTCTCCCTGTTTCTGACAATCGCAAGGCTCTGCACCTTTCTTGGTATTGTCAGATACTGTCGTATCTGGATCCCTGATTTCTCTACTATTGCCCATCCTCTGTATGATGCCTCCAAAACTTCTGACTCAGGCCCCTGCCCTCTGGCCCTTCTGCCCAAGCAGCTGAGCTGTATGCCCTCACTTCTGCCCTGCGCCACTCTGCCTCTCAGTCTTGCAACATCTACGCTGACTCCAAATATGCTTTCCTTACCTTGCATGCCCATGGGGCCATCTGGAAATATTGAGGTTCATTACAGCCTCCGGCCGCCTGATCCATCATGCTCCCCTCATTCTTGACCTTCTTGAGGCCGTACAACTACCCTCACGTGTTTCTGTTATGCACTGCCATGCTTACAGACGCGTGACGGACCTTATCTCTCGTGGCAATGCCCTTGCCGACTGCACAGCCCGAGCTGCCAGTCTCTGCCCCCTCTTTCGGCTCCTCTGTATACAATCATTCCTTTTCTGGACACCCATACACCCAAGACACTTCTCAGGAAGAGACTTGGGCATGCACTATTTTGGGCCAGTCTGTCCTGAAAGGGGGGTGGACACACTGATACTTCAAACACGAGCACAGCGGGTACCCTCATATTCATTCCTTAACACCTGGCCCTCACGATTGTCAAAAGATTATGGTCTGACAGTGTGTTGTCGATTCTAGAATAAAATCCCCAATCAGATGACTGCCACCTCTTGGACACCAACCCTTGGAACATATCCGATGTTTTCTGTTTCCAACCTACTGGTGATGAATTTTAAAAGTGGGTGGAAATCTGCATTGATAATGTTGAGGGTCCACTTATCAACTAGACTCCTATTGTAGACCCTACTCGCCCGGTGTTTGTGTTTTGATACATGTGTGCTATTTGATGTTGCCCAGGGTCATGGTTTTGCCCCTCATACAGTTTTGTGTGGCTCCCTAGATTGACAGCGTTATTATACCAAATGTGCTAAGTATATATGTCTGTATAACCTGATGCCTTTAAGAACTGCCTCTATGAGGAAACCTTCACTAATGGTGGAGCCTGTCCTTTATGAGAAAGTGTCTCGTGGGCTACCTACAATAACCCACAGAAATATCCCCCTAATACCCCGTCTGCCTCCCTTACTATATATAGGTCCTAACTCCGGCCCCTTGTGTACTACAGGCCACTGTAATCCCATGGTTTTCACTATCACTGACCCATATAACTGGAATGCCAATGTCCAAGTCCAGAAGGCCAGAGACCGCATGGCATTGTATATTGATGGTAAAAGGTGAGACCCAGGTACTGATGTATATGTCCGTATTGTATCCCGCTCATGTGCTCCTGTCCATCACTCTGTGGTGTTTCCCCAGTTTTATGAAATTATGAAAGTAGATACTGATATTCCTGTAATCACTAGAAATCTGTTTATACAGTTTGCTGAAACTATAGGTCAGACTCTTAATGTTAGCAATTGTTTTGTATGAGTAGGTACTGGTATGGGAGAACAGTGGCTATGGGAGGCAAAGCAGCTGGACATGTTAAACCTGACTTCACAGACCCTCACTTTTACGTCAGGTCCACGACCTTCACGATGGGCCTTGCGAACCTCCATTGTTGCTTCCCACTGTCTTCAGTGCCCTTCAGGCACTGCTTAATGAAACTTCCTATGAATGATGGTCAGCTCCTGATAGTTGATATTGGCTCTGTGATCTGTTTGCTTACTCTTGGTTGTCTGCTAACTGGACTGGTACATGTGTACTTTGCATGATCCATCCCAGCTTCTTCCTGTTATCGCTGGCCGATAACCTGGGAGCCCCTGTATTCAACACCAGGGGTCGCCAAAAGCGGTCTACTTCCACCAATTCCCTTAAAATAGGTGAATGGGGTGATGACTGGCCTGCAGAATAGATCATTGCTATTTACGGACCTGCCACATGGACCGAGGATGACAGCTGGGGCTATCGGACCCCAATATATATGCTGAACTGCATTATTTGTCTACAAGCTGTTCTCGAACTGAAAACTAATGAGACCACCCAAGCTTTGAGTACCATTGGCAGAGCGAATGCTAAAAAGCACAGTTATCTATCAGTACTGCCTAGCTCTAGACAGAAGGTGGTGTCTGTGGTAAATTCAACCTCTCCAACTGCTGCCTTGAATTTGAGTAAGGTGATTGAGGACGATGTGGATCGTATCACAAACTGGCTCATGTTCCTGTCCAGACCTGGCGAGACCTTACTGCAGACTGGATCTCTGGTACCTTCGGCTCCTGGTTGCTCTCTGGTTCAGCACTGAAGACCAAGATGGTTGCCGCCCTGTCTTCTCTGCTCCTTTGCTGCCTGCCCTGTGTGGTCCCCATAGCCATAAAGCTGCTCCACTGAACTATGGACTCTGCTGTCAACCGTTCCACTGCTGCATTGGCCCTTGCCCTCTCCCAGTATCGTACCTTACCCACTGGGGACCCTGACTTTCCTGACCCCTAACTTTATTTTGTCAGGCTTGGCTCCTTAGGTACGCCAGCCTGAAAGGGGGGAATGTAGGGTCATGAAATGGTTAACTGTTGTTTAAAATATTGCTCTGGCCTACATAGCTGAAAACAGTGTACAATCTACTGACCTCATCTGCCTAAAATGTATGTCCCTACCTTACCACATTGTAAGCTAAATAGATAAGAGTTTGAGCCATGATATACCCTGCCCTTCTGTACATGTAACATTTAGACCTGTAAGATTTAGATAAGCAGAGAAATGAGCTAGTTTCCTATAGGACTATAAGTTGTAACCCTGAACCTATCATAAGTGCTGGCTTAGGACCAATAACAATTGAAGAAAAGTTATAGATGTAACAAATGAAAATTGTAGTTTTTGCATATATTAGTTTGCGTATGCTTAGTGAAAAGGGCATAAAAGTCCATGCATTTCCTGATTCTAACACTCTAGTAGGCAGGCTGTTAACTGCACTAGAGTCCGGTATGCTGTAATAAACCTACTCTTGTACTTTCTTCACGCCTCTGACTTTGTGTGTCCAAGTGACCTTTCAACTGCATGATTATTCTTTCTATATACAGTATATATATAGTATAGCAAAGCACACATATTTCACAAGAATCTCATGCCTATTAAGAATAGTAATGGATTGCCTGCACTGAAAGCCTTCAGAATCACCCATCTACAATAATCATCTCCTCACAGTTTCATGCACACATCCCTCTGCAATCTGAGCAGCATTTAATTAATTAAATCACGTAGAGATGCAAACAGCATTCCAGACTCACACCACACATATCTAACCATTTCTAGCTGGACCAGTATTTCACAGACTTCACATCTGAAGTATTAAAATATGGTGGGTTTTTTAACAGGACACGCTTATTACATCTGAGAAATACTTTGCAAACCACACCGTATTTACCTGCTACCGAAATAGAAGTTGCTTACCTGTAACGGTAGTTCTCCTTGGACAGATGGATCTTACAGCCACACAAGTAGGTGACGTCCCCTTGACGGAGCCGACCCAGCAGTCTAAAAGCTGCAAAGCTAAAGAGCTTTGCGCATGTGCTAGCTCTCCCCCCCCTCAAGTAGCCCACCTGGCCCCTATATAAGACCACCCCCAACCGGCACACCCAGTTAGGTATAAAGCTGGCGGCAACAATAGGGGAGGATGGGTGGGATTGTGTGGCTGTAAGATCCATCTGTCCAAGGAGAACTACCGTTACAGGTAAGCAACTTCTATTTCTCCCTGGACAGGGATCTTACATCCACACAAGTAGGTGCCTCCCGAGCTGAAGGTAACAGAATAATAACTGGTATTATAATAATAATAAATATCTGTTACCTGAGATGGAGAGGAGGAGGGAAGTTGACGCCTCATACAGTCGCTTGCAGGACCGTAGAACCTAGTGATGCATCTGCTCTGGATTCCACATCAAGGCAGTAGTGCTTGGCAAAGGTATGAATCCTGGACCAGGTAGCCGCTCGGCAGATCTCTTGGAGAGGAGCGAGGCGAAGGTTAGCCCAGGTGCTAGACATAGCTCCGAGGTCATGAGCCCGTGACATGCAGAGGGATGTCTTGAAGGGCAGGACTGGAGGCCGAGGCGTAACAGTACGCAATGAGCTGGGTAATCCAAGAGGACAATGTCAACTTCGACACTGGTCTAGGAGATGAAGATGGCCGTATTGAGAGGAACAACTGAGACGGGCGTTGGAGAGTCGCAGTTCTGTCCACAGTCCAGAGTGTGGAATCGTGCCTCCTCCGGTGAAGAGTGAGGGGGTGGATGAAAAGTAGGCAGCACGATGGATTGATTCAAATGGAAGGCCGAGACCACCTTGAATTTGGGATGTGTGCGTAACAGCACTTTGTCATGAAGAAATTGGGTATAGGGACTATAGAATACCAAGGTGTGGAGCTCTCCAATGCGGCGAGCCGAGGTAATCGCAACCAGGAATAGAGTCTTCCAGGTAAGAAATTTGAGTGGTGTAACTGAGAGAGGTTCGAATGGGATCCCAGACCGGCGTAGGAGGTCGGAGGGGAGGATGAAGACGAAGAAGTCCTTTGAAGTAGCGCTTGAGCACTGGATGGCGTACCAGAGAGATCGTGTCCACTGGATCATGATCCACTGAGATGGCCACCAGATGCAGGCGAATGGAGTTGTAAGATAGCCTGCAGACCTGCAGATAGGTAAGGTATCGGAGGACCTGAGCCACTGTAGAAGTGCTGGGGTGCACTCGATGGGTGGAGCACCAACTCTGGAACCGGGTCTATTTGGCGGTGTAGGATCGTTGAGTCGCCAGAGCTTTGGAGGTAAGAAGGATGTGTAGAACCTCCGGAGGGAAGGCAGACTCCCCCGTCAGCGTGGGAGCAGTAGCCAGGCTGTCAATCTAAGAGACGTAAGATTGGGGTGTAGCAGTTGACCGTCGTGTTGTGTGAGAAGATCCGGGAACTGCGGAAGAATCCAAGGAGCCTGAGACGCCCTGTTGAGGAGGACGGGGAACCAGGCTTGTCGCGGCCAATACGGATTGATGAGGATCAGGGCGGCGTTGTCTGCGATGGCATTTTGAAGGACTTTTCCAATCAGAGGAATCGGAGGAAACGCATAGAGGAGATGCTGGGACCAGTGGAGGAAGAACGCATCTTCTGCCAGACAGGTTGGCTCTCCGTACCTGTAGCAAAATCTGGGACATTTGGTGTTCGTCTGGGATGCAAAGAGGTCGATGTGAGGAGTGCCCCATTTTGCAAAGATTTTTCGCGTAACTGTGATCCGAAGCGACCATTCGTGAGGACTAAGTTGCCTGATGAGTCTGTCTGCGAGCTGGTTGTCCGTGCCCGGAAGGTAGACAGCCTGCAGGGTGGAGTGTAGCTGGTGAGCTAAGTTCCAAATGGAGACTGCTTCGCGGGATAGGTGAGCAGAGCCCATCCCCCCCTGGTTGTTCACATAGAACATGGCAACTTGGTTGTCGGTGCGGATTCGTATGACCTGATTGTGTAAGTGGTATTGGAACACTTGCAGAACGAGATGGATGGCATGCAGTTCCAGGAAGTTGATGTATCGAGTCAATGCAGGGGACCAGGTGCCTTGCGTGGACCAATTGAGGAGATAAGCGCCCCAGCCTTTCTTGGAGGCGTTCCTTGTGATCGTGACAGTAGGCTGAGGAGGATGAAACGGAATCCCGTGCGATAGGGGATCCACGTGCATCCACCATTGCAAGTCCTGAAACACTTGTGGACAGAGGTTGAAGGAACTGATTCCAATGGTTCTTGAGAAACCATTGGATTGGTCTCATATTTAGGCGCGCAAACTGCAGCACTTGTACTGTGGCCGCCATGTATCCTAGCAAGATGAGAACCTCCCTGGCTGTGACCCAGAGCCCTGGGTACCAGGGGAACATTAGCTGTTGGATGACGTGTGCTCGTAGCTCCGGAAGGAAAGCCATAGCTTGCTGAGTCTGAAACATTGCCCCGAAGGATTGCTGAGATTGCGATGGGAGGAGATGAGACTTTGGAAATTGAGAAGAAACCCCAACTGTAGAAGGAGGTTGATGGTTTCGCTCAACGCCTGGCTTGTGAGGCAGGGCGTCATAGCTGAAATGAGCCAGTCGTCTAGGTATGGGAAAATAGATAGGCCCTGTTTGCGTAGATGTGCTACGACTGTGATGACACATTTGGAAAAGACCCTTGGTGATGACGATAGGCCAAAAGGGAGAAAGGGAGAACACTACCAGTCCCAATTTTATGTCAAGTCCATTTCTTCCTGGTAATTTAACCCATAATGATTCCAAACCTTCCGCTTTTGCTGCCGTAACCACTCTGGTTGAGTGAATGGTGTCCTTTATATATAGTGCTATTCCCCCACCCTTCTTGTGAGTCCTGTCTCTTCTATAGAGTTTGTACCCTGGCAATACTACGTCCCATTTGTTTTCCTCATTCCACCATGTTTCCATGATTCCAATGATGTCTAGGTCCTCTTTTTTGGCCGTGACTTCCAGTTCTCCCATTTTGGTCCTTAGGCTCCTTGCATTTGCGTACAAGCAATTTAAGTCCTGTTTTTTCCTTTTCCTGCTGTTTTTCCTTGTGATTTGCTCCTCTTGCTGTCCCCCTCATGAGGTGCCAGCCCCTGATTTCTGTTTCTTTCTTCCTTTTCCTTAGGCGCGTCTTTATCGCCCTCAACCTGTTTCCTCATTTTTACCTGTTCTTCTAGCTCCTGCTGTCTGCTCTTCTTTTTGTTCTCTAGTTTCTCTTGATCCTTAGACTCCTGTAGTTTGTCTTTTGTTTCTTCCCAGCATTTTTTCCACTCAGTATCTTCTCTGGATACTCTTGTCTGAACCGTCGACTGTTGGCTTTCCCCTTCTTCTCAGTTTAAAGCCTGCTCTATTTCTCTCTTGACATTGTTCGCCAGCAGTCTCGTTCCTGCCGTGCTCAGGTATAGTCTGTCTCTCCTGAAGAACTTGTTCTTCCCCCAAAAGTTGTCCAGTTCCTCACAAAGTGGAAACCTTCCTCTTCGCACCATCTCCTCAGCCATGCGCTTATTGCTTGTAGTGCAGACCGAAGTCTGCCTCTTCACATCTGCCCTCGGTACTGGCAGGATCTCTGAGAATGCTATCTTCTGTGTCCTTAGCTTCAGTTTCCTTCCCAGGATCTTGAACTGCTGAATTAGTGTAGTCCTGCTGTAATTTCTCCTGTTGACATTGTTTGTTCCAACGTGGATTATCACTGCTGTCTCTTCCGTCTCGGCTCCTTCCAGGATCCTCTCAATTCTGTCGGTGATGTCCTTCGTTCTTGCCCCTGGGAGACATGTCACTAGTCAGTCTTCTCTCCCTCCTGCTACCTGACTGTCCACTTTTCTCAGGATTGAGTCTCCCACTATGATTGCAGATTTCCCCTTTTTCAGGACATTGATCTCAAGTCTGTATCCTCAGTGTTGTTCAGTACTTCTCCTTCAGAGTTCTGGTGAGTCTTTGCCTCCTTTGTTTGCTCGATTCTTCCATCCTTAGTGTCTGATGGTTCCTGTCTTCCATCTGTTGATTCCTGTCTTCCATCTCATGTGGGCGTAGCTTCCTCGTTCCAGCGTTGCTGATGATCCTGTTCTTCCACCCTCCTGTAGGCCTCCTCGATGAACCTCTCGAGCTCCCTTACTTGCTCCTCTTGTGGGGTCCTCGGTTGTCTTGAATGGTTATTCCAAGATGTGAAGTCCCTCCAACTCCTGAACCCTGCCCTGTAATCTACCGACTTCCTTCTTCAGGCTTTCCAGTTCCTGACACCGATTGCATACGTACGCCTGCCTTCCCGAGGGGAGGTAGTCGTACATATGACACTCCGTGCAGTACACTGGGAAGCTCCTCAGGGTTCCTGCTGCTTCCATTTCTCTTTCTCTTTTTAGTCCACTAGGTACTCTCTGCTCTTGCCTTTGCGTGTGTGTGTGTGCTCTCTCCTGTGCTTGGCTTTTTCTTGCCTACTTCGTCTGCTGCTTTTTGCTTGTGAGTAAGTGCTGTCCTCTCCTTGGGCCTACCTCTTTCTTATTCCTGGAGCCTGCTTCCTCTTTATCCTTCCCTCTCTTGTGTGTGTCTTTTGTGTGTTCTCCTTTGTGTGTGCTCTTGTGTGTGTGTTCTCCTTGAGCGTATGCCCGCTTTTTCCTTACCTCCCTGCTGTTCTCTGGTGTTCTGGAGTCCTTGGATGTCTTTTGCTCGGCCCTTCTCAAGGCCCATCACAAAGGCGCTCCCGCTAAGGCAAGCACCTTTGCCGCGCGCCGAATGGCTGTGCGCCGTTGGCTTCCCCTCTTTTAAGGGGGAGTCCGGGCTCGCTGGTGACGCTGGGGGGTGGGCGGAGCTTCCTCTCGCCGCTACCCCTCTTTGCCTGCCTTCTCTCCTGGCTTCCTCCTCTCCTCTTCGCCGGTGCCTGCTGCCTCCCGCACTGGCTGAATCGGCTGCCCTGGTGCCGCGGTTCTCCCTCTTTTAAGGGGGAGTCCAGGCTCGCTGGTGACGCTCGCTGGTGATGCTGGGGGGTGGGCAGAGCTTCCTCTCACCGCTACCCCGCGTTGTTTTTCTTCTCCATCGCTGCCTTCTCTCCTGGCTTCCTCCTCTCCTCTTCGCCGGTGCCTGCTGCCTCCCACACCGGCTGAATCGGCTGCCTTGGTGCCGTGGTTATCCCTCTTTTAAGGGGGAGTCCGGGCTCGCTGGTGATACTATTTTTCCCCTCATAAAGTAATTTATTGATATTTTAAAAAGATACAGAAACAAACAACAAAACAGAATACAAATAACAACAATACTAATGATGCAAGATATTATAAGTACAATTAGTCCTGTAATGTACTTATAATACATTATTATTATTATCCTTATCCTTTATTATTATTATCCTTTTATCAAGCCGCGCTAGCGGGGTTAACGCGCACAACTTTTCATCACGCCCAGCGAAGTTAAGTCTAGAAAGGATTGTTTGAAAGAGCTGATATTGTGAGACTGTTGATATTATTCTGAACACTATGGGATATGTTCATGGGTCTTGAGGAGGAGGTAGCAGCTAGCGCCTCCTGCGGTTTAGCGTGCGCTATTACCCATATTAAACCGCTAGCACGGCTTGATAAAAGGAGCCCAGAATGTTTTACACATATTGTGAAATTTTTTAATATTCAACTACCATAACTACAAAAAGGATTCCATGTTATGAAATTTCTTAGTTTCCACACCTAATAGCAAACATTTTTTTCTTATTTGACATATAAGCACAATATATTCCACCAATTAATCTAATCTAATTTTGTTGATATTTATTTATTATTTAGATTTATATCCTGTCCTCTCCAGAGAGCTCAGAAGGGGTTACATGTTAGCATTCAGTGTCACAATATCACATTATATAGCGTTACAGTTAAGGTAGAAAAAAAAATTCTATTTATTTATTTATTTTTTGCTTTAGGATAAAGTAGTATATTAGTTGTGTTGATAAAAATTTATAAACAAAGCCCTGCCAGATGAACATCTCTTTCTCTAGTTCAGCAGCCAGAACTTTGATTTATAATAAAGGAATAATCTAAATATTGCAGTACTAAGGCTTATATGGATGCTGCAGGGACGGTGACAGGGCGGTGAATGGGATGGCAGTGGCGATGACGGGGCGGTGAAAGGGATGGCGGTGACGGGGCGGTGAAGGGAACGGCGGTGACGGGGCGGTGCAGAGGATGGTGGGCCGGGGACGGTGCAGTGACGGGGACAGATTTTTTCCCCGTGTCATTCTCTAATACTTAGCTCATTTAGTATAATACGAGTCTGGTTGATGAGTGGGCCCTCAGCATTATCAATGCGGATTTCTGCCTGCTTTTCAACTTCATCACCAGTAGGTTGGAAACAGATAATATTCTCTGATGTTTAACACTTTCTGTATTTGACTCCATCATGCAAACAAACAAACATCAGGCAAAGGGGCCGAAGGGCAATTCAATCGGGTACAGTATAGGAGGGCCAGTTTTTCCTTATCCCCATTACATACCTGAGAAAGGCACGGTTTACAAGGGGTAAAGGATAGTGACTGATCCCCTAGATAATAGGAAAGAAAGACAGAAGAAAGAAACATAAGGCAGTGAGGGCAACACAAAAAAATCAGATATGTAGCACAGGGAGCGCCAACAGTTCTGACATATGAAGCTCATCCTGTCAAACAATTAGAAACCACAGACAGTTATACTCAAAACACTTGTGAGAGGGTTATGCTCAAAACACCTGCTAGACATAGTGATAAATGTTGAAAACACTTTTTGAGGTCTTAGAAAGATTCAGCTGAAGATCCATGCTGTAGTGGAACCAAGTTTCATGTCCAGACACCTTGACAGCTGTAAGAGAAGAAATTAGGACAGTAAAAGGACCTATCCACCTAGGTTTCAGGCGGTTTGACTTCCAAGTTTTTAGCCATACTGTATTTCCAGGGACATACCCATGAATGTGCGTTGCTTTTGGTAATGGGGCCCTCTCCAGGACCCATTTGTGGAGCTCTTGGAGGGCTGTAGGTAAAGATTGGACCTGGCTCTGGAGGAGGTCCGATCCAAGAGTAGCAAAGGAACCAGGGTCAGGGTTCACAATGGGCAGTGGGTGGCCAAACATGAGCTCAAATGTGGACAGTCTAGTGGGTTTTGATGGGGTACACCTGATCTGGAAGAGAACGGAAGGCAACAGTACAAGCCAGGGCAGATTAGTTTCTTCAATTCGTTTGGTGAGAAGGGTCTTAAGGGTTCTGTTCATCCTTTCAGCTCTGGGGGTGGTAAGCAGCATGTAATTTCCATTCATTGTGGAGGGCATGGGCAGTCTTGGATGACCTCAGCTACGAAGGCAGGGCCGTTGTCACTGCCTATGGAAATGGGAAGACCGAAGCGTGGGATTATGTCATTCAGGAGGTGTGTGGTTACTTTCCTGGTGCATTCAGTGTGAGTAGAGAAGGCTTCGACCCATCTAGTTAGGGTGTCTGTGAAGACTAGGAGGTGACTGAGGGAGCGAGAAGTGGGCATGTGGGTGAAGTCTACAGACAGTATCTTCATCAGATGTGTCCCAATGGGTTGGTGGCCAGGAGGTGGCAGTCATCTAGTTGGGGAATTTGTTTTGGAACTGTCGGACCGAATTCTGGACTAGTTGGTCAAGGTGATTGATAAAGAAATGTCTCTTGAGGGTCATTTTCATAGCAGGTTCTCCAGAGTGCACCAGGTCGTGGCATCTCCTGACAACCGTGAGGGCCAGGTGTTGAGGGATGAATATGAGGATACCCGCTGTGCTTGCGTTTGAAGTATCAGTCTTTAGGTCTGGATTGGCACTTGGATTGGCGCATATTTGTATCCATCCTCCTTTTAGGACTTACTGGCCCAGGAAAGAGCAGGCCCAAGTCTGTTCCTGAGAAGTGTATTGGGGTGTAAGGGAATCCAGAAAAGGAATAATTATGTACAGAGGAGCTGAAGGAGGAGGGCAGAGGCTGGCAGCTCAGGCTGTGCGGTCGGCAAGGGCATTGCGGCAAGAGACAAGATCAGTGATGCGATGATGGGCACAACAATGCATGACTGTGACACGAGAGGGTAGGTAAGGAAGGCATACTTGGAATCAGTGTAAATATGGCCACAGGAAAATTTAAAAGGCAGATCCACTATCTAAAAGACTCAAGTAAACGGTCTACTAGCACATAAGGATTGTTCTCAATCCCTATTCTGTATCAGGTTCCTATCCCAAAGAGCTTATTTGTAAAAAAAAAATTAAGCTAAAATTCAGCTCCGTGTCCACCCACTTACATAAAGCACTAACATAATTGGTATTACCCTGAACCAGGTCAGCAAACCCTGATTTACCATGCATTTCAATTTACAGAAAAGATGGGCACTTAACCTCCACCTTTGTTAGGTCAAGTGTAGTTAAAAGTTGATTAATCACCTAATCAGACATTCATGGCATTACACAAAAATTCATACTGGACAGACAGAACTGATAAGGAACCCGGGATAGAAATACAAAGGATGGGGACAGAATGTCATGCACAAAAAACCCACATATACATGCAGATAAACGGTCTGTTCAAAAAGCAATTTCTGTACTTTCATAAATTTTATTTATTTATTTATATTTTTATCCCGTCCTCCCAGTAGCTCATATATCTTTCATATAAGCATTCCAATCAATACTGCTAATGGACGTATTCAAATACAAATCTTCCCCTATATATTTTTTTTTCAACTACATAACATACATTTCTTATAATCATGGTATCTCGGTTGGAATAAAATTTTTCCTACACAAAAGATGAGTTCTTCCCTATTGGGCTGCTCTGCTGCAATGCCCCTTATAATCCTACCCACATCTCACTGATTCCAGCTACACGAGCCCTTTTAATCAGGTCAGAATTCATGCATATACCTTCTCTAAAACATGTTCAACATACGCATATATTCTTGATTCCACTGCCTGCTCTGAGCAGCTGGAAACACACAAACCTTCCAGCTTTCCAGACGTCCTTTAACTCATTCACTTCCACCTCATTTCAAACTCTGGTTCCAACACTCTTATCTCCTTCTTAAAGCACTTCCTGTCTCTCTCTGCAAATAACATGCTTTTGTCTTTCCTGAAACCTAGCAGCACCAGTCATTAACAAGCCTGGCAGGCAAAACTCCAACAGATGTTTATTACCCCTCCTCCATCTTCCTTTACAAATACAGCCCAATATAGCCAGTTCTAACCAATTCCTTGACTCCTGAAATAAGAACATAACATAAGAACATAAGCAGTGCCTCTGCTGGGTCAGACCAGAGGTCCATCGTGCCCAGCAGTCCGCACATGCGGTGGCCCAACAGGTCCAGGACCTGAACTGTAATCCTCTATCTATACCCCTCTATCCCCTTTTCCAGCAGGAAATTGTCCAATCCTTTCTTGAACCCCAGTACCGTACTCTGCCCTACACCTTTTTAGGATGCATCCGAATTACATCTTGACTCTGAGGGCTCATGCTGAGTCCTGTAAATACAAACAGCTTACTTCTATTGTCTAACTTCTGATCTATAGTTTAGTTCAGTTTCGTTTTCCAAATAGACAGGCACAGTTCCTAGAATCCCTCCCCGCTATTTCAACGATGGATCAAGTCATTTACTAAGGCAAGGGAAAAGAAACAGGAGAGGAATGGTCAATTCCTACACTTACCAGTTTGGTGGCCACTCCAGATTCAGACAGATACCAGGTCCTGCACTTTAAACCAGGACTAGATTAATCAATTGAGCCGGCCAGAGCCCTGAGGTCTACCGATCCCAAGAGGAGATCAGCCAGCTAGGCAGACAAGTCAGTTCTCAGTCCAGACACAAGTGACCAATCAAGTAGCCGGTGGTCAAAAGACCTTCAAGTCCCTGTTCAGATACGCCAAATGAAAGGTCACTTGGGCAGACACAATAATCAGAGACTTGAAGAAAGCAACAGGGTTTATTCAGCATATATGCTGTAGCATGGCCATCCCTTAGGGTCTAGCAGGGCCCGGCACACACCTACAATATTGCACTGGCGTGCTTCCCCAAGAAGGAGGAAGCCCTGTTGTTATTATTTGTAGACATCTGACTTTTTGCTCTCATTGCCATACCAAACAGCACACTATCATATGATAATGCCACTGGGTTATCTAATAAACAGTTAATTTGGTCCCAAATTGATTTCCAAAAATTCATTTAAAAAATGGACAATAGAATAATAAATGATCTAAAGTCCCTGCTTCGAGATGACAGTGCCAACATTTATTAGACTTAGAACTATCCAATTTTTGTAACCGAACAGGGGTCCATAATGCTCTATGTAACATAAAAAAACAAGTTTGTCTCATAGATGCCGACACTGTACATCTCATCCTTAAAGACCAAATTCGTGGCCATTGAGATGCAGTAATTTGATGCTTAATCTCAATGCTCCAAATGTCTCTAGAAAATGCAACTAGAAAATGCAACTAGAAATTCAAGCATTTTACCATTAGAAATAACATCATCTAATATACGTATTCCTGCTATCATCCAATGCTTCCAGGCGAGCCTTTCTCTGCCAATTTGAATCTTGGAGTTCAGCCATATAGATTGATTTGTAGATTTGTGAATTGGAATAGTTGTTAAATTACTTACATAATGCAATGTTTTCCATGTATCAGCTAATATTCTTTTATCTTTACTGTAACTAGGCATTTTGATACTGAGCACATGGCAAAGATGCAATGGAGACATGAGTTGCCATTCTAACCACAACCAATCTGGGAATTTTTCCATGAGCTCTGGGAGGACCCAATACATACCCTGGCACAAAATATAGGCTTGATGATACCTATAAAAATTGGGAAAATTTACCCCTCCCTCTGAAATTGGTCTTTGTAAAGATACCAAAGCCACTCTAGGAGTTTCACCCAGCCAAATACATTTTATAAGAATACTATTTTTAATTTTTTATAAAAGGACCCTTGAAAATAAACCGGCAACATACCCATCTGATAACAAACCACATCTTGATAGTTTGGACTCTCCCCCACCATGAAAGATGTAAAGGATTCCATTGCTCACACATTTCTGTAACCTTCTGTAATAACGATTTTTCATTTATTTTCATTGTTTCTTTCATCGTATTTTTAATCCAAATGCCTAAATACTTTATTCCATCTTCTCTCCAAAGAAAGGGAAATGAATCAAACAAACTCAATGGACATTGAGTGGAAGAATTTCTGATTTACTCCAATTTATCTTGTAATCTGAAAATTTTCCAAATTTTCCAATCATTTCAAGTAAGCAAGGAATGGTTTTCTCAGGATTTCTCAAATAGAGCAATATATCATCCGCGTAAGCTGAGACCTAATATTCCCGATCTCTACGAGAAATAACCTGAATCTCCTCTGCTTGCTGAATAGCTAATAACAAGGGTTCCAATACAATATTAAAAAGCAGAGGAGATAAGGGACAGCCTTGTCTAACCCCTCTCTGCAACATAAAACCTTCTGAAAAATTATTATTAATATACAATTTAGCAACAGGGGAGCTATGCAATGTTTGAACCATTTGTATAAATCCTGAACCAATACCAAACCACTGCAACGCTTGATACATGAAGGTCCATTCAACACGATCAAAGGCCTTCTCTGCATCGAGGGTTACAGAAAAAGCCGGATCATTTAAGTCTTTTGACAAATTCAACATATGCAAGGCAAGCCTAGTTGTTAGAAGAATGTCTTTGAGCAACGAATCCTGTTTGGTGCATTCCAATAATAAAAGGGAGAGCTTTAGCCAAACATTTTAGCTAAAAGTTTTAGCTAAAGTTTTAGCTAAAAGTTTTCCATCTACATTAATTAAAGAAATAGGCCTGTAATTTGAAACCAGTGTGGAATCTTTATTTGGCTTTGGCAAGACTATAGTTAATAATTTTGCCATGGTACCTGTAATACAACCTTTAGCTAGTTGAGACTGAAATAAATTTAACAGATATGGCAATAAGGTAATTTGGAATGATTTGTATAACTCTACTGTAAAACCATCCCCACCTGGAGCGGATCCAACTCTAAGGGACTTCAATGCTGCTTGCAATTCTTTTATTGATATTGGCTTTTCTAAGCTTTCTTTTATATGCTCAGGAATTTTTGGTCCCTTAATTAAATTTAAAAATTCCAATCCATCCTTTTCTTTATCTAAATAAGGCTCAGAAGAATACAGGTCTTTGTAAAAATTTAAAAATTGTTTTAAAATCGGTCTAATTTGAGAATATGTATTCCCTTTTTCATCTTTTATCGCCACTATTTTTGTTTTCCGTTTTTTTGCTTTTAGATAATTTGCCAATAATTTTCCCACCTTATTTGAATTCCCATAATACAATGCCTGTTAAGAAAATAAATCTTTTCTTATCAATTTAGAAGAATCTCATTATATTTCCCTTTAGCTTTCAAGAAATCCTGTAGTGTAGAATATTCCCATTTATCAATTAATTTTGATTCCAGTATCTTTATATCTTGTTCTAATCTGGAAAATTGATTTTTAATTTGTTTTTTTAATAAATGCCGAAAAAGAAATAATTTGACCTCTCATGGTTGCCTTAAAAGCATCCCACAACGTTTCCATATCTTCTATATTATTAATTTGAAATCATTTATTTTTAATTGAATTTCCTATATAAAATTTGGTTCTACAAGCAATATATTATCGAATCTCCATACAGATCTGCTATCATCCTGATCAATTATTTTAATTTTATTCCACACCCCACCAAGATCAGACAAAATAATTGGATCTATGGAGGCTTGTGTAACTTGTTGAACTAATGTACTTGAAACAAACATATAATCTATTCTGGAAAATGATTTGTGAACATGGGAGCAAAAAGGAAAATTCCCGATCATTAAAATGAAATATCCATCATATATCTTTCAAATCACAATTTTGTACCAAATTATCTAATCCTAATGATTTCATAATTCTGATAGGTTTTTTATCCATTAAAGGATCTATAACAGCATTAAAATCCCCTGCCACAACTAAATTAGAAGCCAGTGGTAGTAACAATTGTAGAGATCTAAAAAATTCAATTTGATTCGAATGAGGTGCATACATTGAAAAGTGCCAGGGTAGTATTTCCCATTGTCATGTCTACATGTATCCATCTTCCTGAAGGATCAGCATTAATCATCTTAAATAAAGCATTACATTTTTTATTGATTAAAATTGCTACCCCTGCCTTTTTCCCTATAGCTGGGGCAAAAAACAATATTTTACCCAATCTCCTTCCAATTTTTTGGACTCTAAAGCTGATAGATGAGTCTCTTGAATGTAACATATATCTACATTCTGTTGTTTTTTTAAAAATAAAAGTGTTTTCTTCCTTTTTATTGGATGATTGAGGCCATTAACATTTAGCGAATAAAATTTAAGCTCCATTAAGAAATTTATTTATTGAACACATAAACCATATCAAATATATTATCTTATTATAATTGTTCTTTACAACTCTCATTTCCCTTAAATTACTTTGCAAAATTTCCTTTATTTTCTTAATTATTATATTTCTATAATCCCCAAACCCCTTCCCTTTCCCTTCCATAATCCCTCCCTTTCTATTTTGCAAAAACTTGAAGACATAAAATCAGACTGGCCTCTCTACATCCTATTTCATTATTTCATTATATTATAGAGATTAATCAATCCATATACTTTCTTTTAATACTATAATTGATAAAAATAGTTAGTGTTCCAGCATATTTCATAAATCTATATTTTAAACTATTTCCATAATCAGGTGTAAAAATAAATGTTTCATTGTAATCTTTAATATAATTATCTTAAATACATACAATGTATCAGTGTATTTTCCCCTTAAACATATCAAAAAATTTCCCCTTTTTCTTTCTCTTTTTTTCTTTCCTTTAAACATGAATACATTACAATATATCAATCAACCATTCACTCAATCTAATCTGTATTTCATAAAAATTTAGTTTTATCCATTCATCCATTTCATATTAAATGTTTCATATTAAATATATTTTTCCTATTCGTATTCATTTATTAATGACCATTTCTAATCTCCAGAGTCACAATAGTGATTCTTACTATAGTCAGTAAAATAAAGAGATGCAAACACCATGCTGAAGAAGCTGCAGAAAAGTCTACCAGACAAAGAGTCAGAAGAGGAAGGAAACCCGCGCAGAACCGTCAGGGACAGTCCAACCATACCACTGCCAAATCCCAACAATGCACATGCATGCCACAGAAGTGTCCCAAGAGATGGCTAAGGGAAGACAAACTCAGGTGGATAACTGGTAGCAGCAAACTTCTACAAGCTGTGTAAGCACAGCCCACAAGCAGAGACATGCAGAATTCCCGCGACTCAGCCAGAGCCGCAGATGAACTAGCCTGCTTCACAACCCAACCACCAGTTACCGCCAAAGACACGGAGAAACAAGAAAACAATAATTCCAACGATTCTTCTTTTCCAAACCACCCTGGATCTTCCTTCCTCCGACTGTATTTATTCTCTCAGTGGTAATGTCCTGAGCCATCTGTTCAAGTTGCTCAGTTTCACCATCCTTAGAACTCATTGCGGACCTGGCTTTCACCCCAGCAAGGCCCCACGCGGGACTCCCTCCTCCCCGCCACTGCCTGCCCATCGAGCCAGAAATGACAGCAGGGCTCCCGAGTTGACCGGGGCGGTGGCTTCACTTCAAGAAGTTGGAGATGGACCCAATGATGTCAGGGGTCCACCCCACACAGTTCCTGCCTGTTGATCCAGAAAAGACAGCAGTCACTGGTGCAGGAAGCCCGGGAACTGAAACTAAGAGTCATCTCCGGTATCCCTCAGGTCAAGTATCAGGCTCCCTGGTTAACTGTGGCAGCGGCTTCAATTTAATAAGTTGAAAATGGACCCCATGACATGAGGGGTCCATCCCATACGGTGCCTGCTGTGGTATGCAGCCTATGCCTGCTAGGAGTGTCCCTAGAGTAGTGCACAGGTCAAAAGCAGACACTTCTCATTCTGGTCCATTTAAAACCCAAACTGCCAAATTGCTCGACTTTTCTTCCTTATCCTGTAGAGGGAGCTGTAGATTTCCCCTCCCTCACACAGTCATAGGGTAGTTGACAGGAAATCCTCTGCACCTGAGAGTTTGGGGCGTGGCTGCAGACTTCTAAACCTGAGAACTGAACTGTTAGTGAGGCAGAAAGAGAAACAGAGGGAACAGGAGCGGTTGCAGTTAGAAAACTGGCAGCAACGCTCAGGGCTGAGAGCTCTGAATGGCAATCCTCAGCTTGAAGGCATGGAGCTAACTGAGGCTGGAGCAGAACCATCTCCCTGCCTGTCTGAAGTTCCTCAAGACATGGAGCTGGATCCAGAGCCCAATGCTGAGCTTCAGAATGGAGTCCAACCGATGGAAGTTTGCTGTTCTAAAAAGCAAGAAGTGAAAACTGCCTAGGTGGGTTATTGAAGCCTTACCTATTTTGAACTGTATTGAAGTTGTCCTTTGATAATCCTGGAAGAATTGGAGAATTGTGAGAGCTCTTTTAGGAACTGAGATAGACTTATCCTGTTGGGTTTTTTTCTTTTAAAATTGAATTGTTCTAAGCCCAGGCAGTGGGGGTTTGTACGGCCCGCGTTCAAAGTGGTGGGATAGAGGGCCTAATTATTTGGCAACATTGTTACCACGTGGAGCACACTGCCTGGCCAGCATGTTAGCTGCTGGGAAAACCAGTACCTTAGTACTGGCACAAGCTAAAGTCATCAGCACAAAAAAAAAGGACTGTTCTTTATTTTTTTGGTTGGAACTTTCCAAGCTGGAGTTATTAGTTAACTGTGGAGCCAGTAACAGCTTTTGGAAAGGCTTGTATTTTTGGTTTAGAACCATATGTAAACCACATTCATCCCAGAGACTGTTTGAGTGAACTGTCTGAATGTTTTTGGGACTATGTTTGCTATCTAAGAATCCTAACAGTTTGGTTTTTTTTCTTTGAACTGGTTTATGTGGAAGCAAGCAGGACGGCTTGACTATTTTGTTTAAGTAATAAAACCAGTCAGTTGCTTGAAAATTACCTCCCTAGTGTGGTGGTGTTTCCTTTTCTTGAACTTTTGTTTTTCTTCTTTGTGCTGCCCTCAGCGGCACACAAGAGTATTCCTTGTCCCAGTGTCCCTGAGGCTGCTGGTGACACTGCCCATTGAGCCAGAAAAAACAGCAACCACTGGTGCAGGAAGCCCGGGAGCTGCAAATCAGAGTCACCTCCGGTATCCCTCAGGACAAGTATCAGGCTCCCCCCATTGCCACTATCTCCACCATTCGCCTCTCCTCTTCCGCCTCAACCGCTCAGGACATCTACCGGAACACACTCAGGTTAACTTAACTTCCAACATCAGTTAGTTAGTCAGGGTGCTTCTGGCCACGGACTCTCTCACTCAAAATCAGCTCACAGCCATGTTTCTCCTCGGTCTTCCAAATGGATCCGCATGTGCAGCTGGGGTCAAGAAAGAATCCCAAGAAGCCAACAGAGGCCCACAACAGTCCACCATGATGAGCGTCATTCTCCAGAACAAAGAAGTGGAGCGGAATCATCAGAACCAGAACCATAATATCCTATGACTTCATCCTTAGATTCCTCAGATGTCAGCACATTCATAAGAACATAAGAACATAAGAACTGCCATCTCCGGATCAGACCTTCGGTCCATCAAGTCCGGCGATCCGCACACGCGGAGGCCCTGCCAGGTGTACACCTGGCGTAATTTATAGTCCACCATATCTTTATATGCCTCTCTTAAGGAGATATGCATCTAGTTTGCTCTTGAAGCCTAGGACGGTCGATTCCGCAATAATCTCCTCTGGGAGGGCATTCCAGGTGTCAACCACTCTCTGAGTGAAGCAGAACTTCCTGACATTAGTCCTGAACCTGTCCCCCCTTAGCTTCATTACATGTCCTCTAGTCCGTGTCAAATTGGACAATGTAAATAATCTTCTCTGCTCTATTTTGTCGATTCCTTTCAGTATTTTGAAGGTCTCGATCATATCCCCACGCAGTCTCCTTTTCTCAAGGGAGAACAATCCTAGTGTTATAAGTCTGTCCTCGTATTCCAGTTTCTCCATACCCTTCACCAGTTTTGTTGCTCGTCTCTGCACCCTCTCCAGCAGTTTTATATCCTTCTTTAGGTAGGGAGACCAATGTTGGACGCAGTATTCCAAGTGTGGTCTGACCATTGCCCTATAAAGCGGCATTATAACTTTCTCCGATCTACTCGAGATTCCTTTCTTTATCATGCCCAACATTCTATTTGCCTTCTTTGCCGCTGCCGCGCATTGTGCCGACGGCTTCAGGGTCCTATCTATCAGTACACCCAGGTCCTTTTCTTGTTCACTCTTCCCCAGAGTTGCACCTGACATTGTATACTCGTATTCCTTATTCTTATTGCCTAAATGCATTACCTTGCATTTCTCCACATTGAACTTCATCTGCCATTTCTCCGCCCATGTTTCTAACCGACACAAGTCGCTCTGGAGTTTCTCTCTATCCTCCTGCGATCTGATCGCCCGGCATAGTTTTGTATCGTCTGCAAACTTGATGATCTCACTGGATGTTCCTTCCTCCAGGTCATTGATATAAATATTAAAAAGGATCGGCCCAAGTACCGAGCCCTGGGGTACACCACTAGTCACTTTCTCCCAGTCGGAGAACTTCCCATTTATGCCCACTCTCTGCTTTCGGTTTTCCAGCCATTTGCCTATCCATCTTTGTATATCTCCCTCTATGCCATGGCTTTGTAGTTTCCTGAGAAGTCTTTCGTGTGGAACTTTGTCGAACGCTTTCTGGAAGTCCAAGTATATTATGTCCACCGGCTTCCCACTATCAATTTGCTCGTTCACGGTCTCAAAAAATTGGAGTAAATTCGTCAAACATGATTTCCCTTTCCTGAATCCATGTTGACTGGGTTTCATCAAGTCATGTGCGTCCAAGTGCCGGACTATGCTATCCTTGATCAGTGCTTCAACCATCTTGCCAGGGACAGACGTAAGACTCACAGGTCTATAGTTGCCCGGTTCCCCTCTCGATCCTTTTTTGAAAATTGGGGTGACGTTCGCTATCCTCCAGTCGTCCGGTATCTGTCCAGTTCTGATTGTCAGGTTTGCAAGTTTTTGCAATAACTCTCCGATTTCAACCTTCAATTCCTTTAAGACTCTCGGGTGAATTCCATCCGGTCCAGGGGATTTGTCACTTTTAAGTTTGTCGATCTGATAGTATATCTGGTCTAAGTCCACTTCAACTGTGGTGAGGCTGTCTTCTATTTCTCCTGCAAACACTTTCTCCGCTTCAGGTATTGTTGAGGTGTCCTCCTTCGTAAAGACGGACGCAAAGAAGGAATTTAGTTTGTCTGCGATTTGTTTATCTTCCTTGATGTACCCTTTTCTTCCCTGGTCGTCCAGGGGTCCCACTGCCTCTTTTGCAGGTTTTTTCCCTTTCACGTATCTAAAGAAGGGCTTGAAGTTTTTGGCCTCCTGGGCTATTTTTTCCTCATATTCCTGTTTGGCATCCCTCACCGCCTTGTGACATTTCTTCTGATCATCTTTATGTTTGTTCCAAGCTTCGGTTGTCTTTATGCATTTCCATTTTTTGAAAGAGTCCTTCTTTTCTTTTATGGCTTCCTTCACCTGTGGCATTCCTGAACACCTCAATTATATCAGCAGGTATATTTTTTCTAATTTAGAATTGTATCCTGTTTTAAAATGTTTCTGATTACAAACAGTTCCAAATCAGTTAAAAGTCAGTTGTAGCCGCCATCTTTGATGTTAAAATAAATATTAATATATATCTGATTGTTTATTTATATAGTTCTGAATTCTTTATATTTTCAAGTCTAGTTTCTGGTCTTACCATTATATTAATTCTCAGATCATGGGTGTTTCTTGAGAAGATAAGAACTCCTTAAGTTTTTCTGGGTCTTCATATAGTAATTCTCATTTGTGCTGGATAGTACAAACCATATTTTGCTCCCAGATCTTTTAATGGCTGTCTAAGTTGTAAAAATTTCTGTCTTATTTGAACAGTTTCTTTGGCCAGATCTGGAGTGAAGAACAATTTAGAATCTTTATATAATATATTTTTTCTTCTCAGGCCGCTTTTAAAATATCAAGAACATGTTGGAATCTCATTACTCTATATATTACTGTTCTTGGCTTACCTTGATTATGTGATGTTTTTGCTCCAATTCTATGTGCTTTTTCAATTTCTATAGGTGTTTTTAATTTGAGTGGAATAATTTTTGGTATAATTTCTTATAGAAAAGAAATAATGTTTTTCCCCTCAATACCTTCTTTTAATCCTATTATTTTTTAATTCTGTTTTCTGGAGCGATTTTCAAGATCCGTCAGCTTCTTTTTCATTTCTTGTAATATTTTATGATCCTCTTTATTTTCTTGTATATATTCTATCTTTTCTACTTTATTTTCCATTTTGTCGATCTTGTTGGTTATTATATCTAATTTGCTGTTCATGTTGTTCATTTCTTTCCTCATCCCCATCAAAGACAAGTTGATGTTTTCCAATTTTTCCATAACTTCTATAACATCTAATGCATCCATAGGTAGTGAACTTCCACTAGATGTCTGTGGGTCTTCCTTTAGTCTTTTGTTCTTTCCCAAAGATTTTGCTGGAATTTCTTGTATCTTTTGTTTGTTGGAAGTCATATTTATATATATTTCCAAATAGATAAAAAATTATATCTTTGAAGTTGTGAACCTGCCAGTACCAGGCTTTGAGGTTGGCTACCGGACAGGGTTCAGCAAACACAGTTCTCGGCATGCCTTCAAAAAATGTTGAAAGTCCTGCTGTGTTTTATACTCAATGTGAAAATAAAGTGTTGTCACCAAAATTATATACATCAGGAAAATAAAGTGTTGTCACCAAAATTGATTCCAACTTTAATTCTAAATACAGCTCCAAATAGCAAAGCTGCCACAGTTCAATCTTCATACTCAAATAAAACATGAACAGAAAACTGGGCCCTGCAAAAAGACAGCCCATACCTTTCTTGCAGGTAAGTGTCCAACAGTTCTGTTGCAGCTCTGTCTTACCATCCCCACACTCAAAAGGGAAAAATAAGAGCTACAAAAACTTGCACAGTCTTGCCTTAAGTAGAGTTCATAAGCCATAGTTCAACATACTGAATATGCCTGGCTTCTGACAGGCCTTCCCAACCACCTTAACAAGATGGTGGGGGAGGGGAGTAGCTGAATCCACAATCTAATACTTTGCCAAAACTGGCTCCACGATCCCAACCCGAGAAGATCTTCAGTGGATTCTCCCCACTACTACCCCTCTACCACATTCAGCGGCAGAGTCTCATATCAGCAGAAAAAGGCAAAAGGAAATGCAAAAACAAAACTTCATTCAAAGTCTCAAAAATAAGGCGCAGTTTCCAGCAGTGAGCCAAGCAATGCTCACACGGCCAGCACTAGTCCCATCCTTGCAAACACAAAAAGGATTTAAAAAAAACAGTAAGGAAACCATACTTAGCTTTCATCCATGTAAACCTCTGAAGGATCCACTGCTGAAGTGCTGGCTGGCTGGTTCACCTCAGGGAGAGTTTCCACATCCAACATCTCCACCTGATTCCCCTGCTTGCTTTCAGGAGCTCTGGTCTGGGTGATTGCTTCCTCTCCTGCCTCAGGACTCACTGCTCTCCACTTCCTGAGCGCTGCTTCTTTAGTTCTGGGCTGGCCACGCCCTAACCTGTGTGTGGGAAGGACAAACTGCTGCTTTTGCTGATCTTTCTCTTGTGACTTAATTAGCCTCAGCAGCTGTGCACTCCCAGAGCTAGGAGCCCGCCTCTTAGGCTGTTCCTTCCTGCAGGTCACCTCCGGTTGCTCTAGGCTGTTCCCCAGATGTTCCTCCTCCCCCCAAGATTCCTTATCTTGGTCATGCAATTTGAACTCAGAGCCTGACTGACTGCCTGTGGTAGAGTTGTTACATTGGTCAGCCCTATTCAACTTTAAACTTGAGTTCTGAGCAGATCTAGCAGGAACAAGCCTCGCTCTAAGGCTGGGGTTGTGACAAAGTTCTGTATTTGATGCTCAGAAGAGGGAGCTCATTTATCAGCCAGCCATCTACTCAGCCTCCAAGTTCCGGAATCCTCACAAACTATTCCTAAATGGTCTCTCATATCTCTAATTGTGGGTATATTTGGGGTACTCCATTGCTGGGCAGCTATAAATGCCAAATTGAGCAGCTATAAATGCTAAATCCATAAGTTTAGATTGAGAGGATGTTAACCCCTCCACTCCTACTCCCAGCAGTGCTTTTTCAGCATTCACTTTAAGTGGAGTTTGAATTAACTTAATCACATAAATAAAATACCTGCTCCTAGTACTTCTGGACCTTTGGCAGTTCCACCACATATGGTAGAATGTGCCTCTTTCACCACACCCTTTCCAACAGACAGCATTGTCTTCCTTAGTATATTTAAGAACATAAGAATTTGCCTCCGCTGGGTCATCTCGCCCAGCAGTCCACTCCCGCGGCAGCCCCTCAGGCCTATCACCTGTACAGTGGACTATTCCTATAACCTACCTCAACTCCTATCTGTACCCCTCAATCCCCTTATCCTCTAGGAACCTATCCAAACCTTCTTTGAAGCCCTGTAATGTGCTCTGGTTTATCACGGCCTCCGGAAGCACGTTCCATGTGTCCACCACCCTCTGGGTAAAAAAGAACTTTCTAGCGTTTGTTCTAAACCTGCCCCCTTTTAATTTCTCCGAGTGCCCCCTTGTACTTGCGGTTCCCCACATTGTGAAGAATCTGTCCCTGTCTACCTTTTCTATGCCCTTCAGGATTTCGAAGGTTTCTATCATGTCTCCTCTAAGTCTCCGCTTTTCCAGGGAGAATAGCCCCAGCTTTTTCAATCTATCAGCATATGAGAAGTTTTCCATACCCTTTATCAGTTTAGTCGCTCTTTTCTGGACTCCCTCAAGTACTGCCATGTCCTTCTTGAGGTATGGCGACCAGTACTGGATACAGCAGGGGTGCCCAATACGTCGATCGCGATCGACAGGTCGCTCGCTCAGGTGACCCCAGTCGATCGCAGAGCGGGTTCCTTTCTTTCCTTCTATTTTTTCTCCTCCTGACTGGCCTGCCTCTTGAAGAACGCCAGCCAATCAGAGTGCTGGAAGGGCGGGGTGAAGGTCGGTGGCGTACCAAGAGGGGGGCGGTCCACCCCGGGTGCACAGCCGGCCAGATCCGAGTCCTCCTGCCCTTCCTTTCCCCCAATCCGCGCTCGGGGCTCGCGCCTGCCTAGTCTGTGCCGCTGCCCAAATGGTGCTGTTGGTTCTTGCGAGACTCGCGGGAGTTGACTGCACCATTCGAGCGGCGGTGCATGACCAGGCAGACGCGCTCGGGGCTCGCGTCTGGATTTCACTTCCGGCACAGATGGGGGAGCCTGCCGAGCTGACACCATTCGGGCAGCACGAGACCAGGCAGGCACGCTCGGGGCTCACACCTGCCTATTACTGCCGCTGCAGATGGAGACTTGGGCGGCTGTCCAGCAGGGAAGGCTGCCGATGCAGCGCAGGACCGCCAGGATTGCATCAAGGTACCGGGGGTGAGGGGATGTTTAAAATATCAGGATAGCCATCTAGGGAGGGAGGGAGGGATTTTAAAAGGTACTGAGGGTGAGGAGATGTTTAAAATACCAGGTTAGCCGTCTAGGGAGGGAAGGAGGGATTTTAAAAAGTACAGGGGGTATGATTAAAAAAGGTACTGGGGGTATGTAGGGGGATGGTTTAGGGTACGAGAGGGGTATGGGGCCTGCCTGTCACTAGGTCTGCCTGCCTTCCCTGTGCCCTGTCCCTGCCTAGCGGCAGTGGTTTGGGGGAGGGCAGGGAGACAGAAGGAAAGAAGGGAAACAGAAAAAAAGAAATGGGGCATGAAGAGAAAAAAAAAGGGAGGCAGGGAGAAAGAAAGGGAAGGGAGAGAGGAAGAAAAAGTTGGGGGAGGGAATGAGGTCTGGAGGAGAGGAATCATACAGGCTGAAAGAAGGGAAGAAAGATTGGATGCACAGTCATAAGAAGAAAGTGCAACCAGAGACTCATGAACACCAGACAACAAGGTAGGAAGAATTATTTTATTTTAAATTTAGTGATCAAAATGTGTCTGAATTTATATCTTCTGTCTATATTTTTCACTATGGCCCCCTTTTACTAAACCGCAATAGCGGTTTTTAGCGCAGGGAGCCTATGAGCGTTGAGAGCAGCGCTGGGCATTCAGTGCAGCTCCCTGCGCTAAAAGCTGCTATTGTGGTTTAGTAAAAATGGGGGGGGGGATATATTTGTCTATTTTTGTATGGTTGTTACTGAGGTGACAGTGCATAAAGTCATCTGCCTTGACTTCTTTGAAAAACCCCCGGAATAGGAATGATAATTAACATTTTCTCAGCGTACAGTGTGCTTTGTGGTTTTTTTAAATTTTATTGTTGGTAGATCATTTTGACTTGGTCATTTTAAAAGTAGCTCGCAAGCCCAAAAAGTGTGGGCACCCCTGGGATACAGTATTCCAGATGTGGGCATACATCTGGATTGCATGATACAGTGGCATGATTACTTCCTTCGTCCTGGCCGTGATACCCTTCTTAATGATACCCAACATTTGGTTTGCTTTCCTTGATGCCATCGCGCATTGTGCCGACGCCTTCACTGTTGTGTCTACCATCACCCCCAGGTCTCTTTCAAGGTTACTTACCCCTAGCAGTGATCCCCCCATTTTGTAGCTGAACATCGGGTTCTTTTTCCCTACATGCATGACCTTGCATTTCTCTATGTTAAAGCTCATTTGCCACTTTTTTGCCCACTCTTCCAGTATCGTTAGGTCCCTTTGCAGGTCCTCGCAGTCTTCCACGATTCTAACCTTGCTGCAGAGTTTGGTGTCATCTGCAAATTTTATAACCTCACATTTTGTTCCCGCCTCCAGGTCGTTAATAAATATATTGAACAGGAGCGGTCCCAGCACCGACCCCCTTCGAATGGAAGAAAATTTGGCAAAAAACATTAAAAAAGGGGATAAATCTTTCTTCAGGTATATTAGTGATAGGAAAAGGAACACAGACGGCATAGTACGCCTTAGAAGACCGGATGGAAACTACGCAGTGGCGGATTCTGAAAAAGCCGAAATACTAAATGAATATTTCTGCTCAGTCTTCACCTGTGAGGCACCGGGACACGGACCACAGTTGAAGGCAAAACAAATTGCGGAAGACCCGTTTCAGAATTTTGAGTTCACACCTGAAGATGTCTACAGCGAGCTGACAAGGCTCAAGGAGAACAAGGCCATGGGACCGGACAATTTACACCCAAGAGTGCTTAGAGAATTGAGAAATGTTCTGGCGGAACCGTTGGCCGTGCTCTTCAATCTCTCACTAAGCACGGGGAAAGTTCCGTTGGACTGGAAAACAGCCAACGTCATTCCTCTGCATAAAAAGGGTTGCAAGGCTGAGAACTATAGACCGGTGAGTCTCACTTCAATAGTGTGTAAACTCATGGAAACACTAATTAAGCATAAATTAGATACGGTCTTGAATGAGGGGAATCTCCGGGACCCCAGTCAATATGGATTCACCGAGGGTAGGTCCTGCCAGTCCAATCTTATCAGCTTCTTTGACTGGGTAACATGAAGGCTGGACTCGGGAGAGTCCTTAGACATCGTATACCTTGACTTCAGCAAGGCTTTTGACAGCGTCCCACACCGCAGACTGCTGAACAAGATGGAATCGATGGGATTAGGAGTAACACTAACTGCATGGGTTAAAGATTGGCTAAGTGGCAGACTTCAGAGGGTGATGGTTAACGGTACCCTCTCCAAAACGTCGGAAGTGACCAGCGGAGTGCCGCAGGGCTCAGTCCTGGGTCCACTCCTCTTCAACATATTCATTAGGGATTTGACTCAAGGGCTTCAAGGTAAGGTAACCTTATTCGCTGATGATGCCAAACTATGCAATATCATAAATGGCTACAATCTGCAGGATACTATGGAACAGGACCTCCGTACTTTAGAAAGTTGGTCCTCTGTCTGGCAGCTGGGCTTCAACGCCAAGAAATGTAAGGTCATGCATCTCGGAAATGGAAATCCATGCAGAACTTACACCTTGAATGGAGAAACTTTGACCAAGACTACGGCAGAACGAGACTTGGGAGTGATCATCAGTGCAGACATGAAGACTGCTACTCAAGTGGAGAAGGCTTCATCTAAGGCACGGCAGATGATGGGTTGTATCAAGAGAAGTTTCGTCAACAGGAAGGTCCGTCTCTGCTGGGCTGTATAACTTTCGGTTATACATGCTGTATGACTAAGTCTAAGCTGGCCCATGTTCCGGCCAACTCCTGCCCTCGACACTCCTCCTGAAATGCCCCGTTTAGCTTTGGTCGTTCAGCAGCACTATGAAGGCCTAGGTCGTTTAGAAATACGTCCAAAACCCGTTTGACAATGTTCGTTCAAATGCCGACTTAGGCCGGTTTTTGGACATTTTTCTCTTTTGATTATGAGCTCCTTAGTTGCTAAACTACTACGTTTTCCTCAAGCACTTCAAATCCTCACGGCTGCAAAGAGCATTGCCAACCTCCAATTTGCAGGAAAAAAGATTCTTATTGTCCCAGATCTGGCTAAAACAACGGCCAGAAAAAGGAAATCTTTTCTGGCCATGAGGGCTCATCTGAAATCTCTAGAGGCACGTTATAGTCTTCAATATCCAGCAAGAATGACTGACACCCTACACAATTCAACTTGTACCTTTGACTCTCCAGATCAATTACAGAAGTACCTCGATCAAATTCAATAGCAAGGAATGTATTCTTCATAACTCTGGTGAAATCTTATTACCCACACAAGAACTCTCCTCCACATGGCCATTAGACGCCATACTGCCTTCTCTTTCAATGAATATTTACTGACTTTTGACAATCTCACTAATCTCCCATTTATACTATATCTGGTTCTATTGACTTTACCTTATTTTACAGTTGTTCATAATCATTTTACCTGTTCCAATATTACTCCTACTTAATGCTAAATTAATTAATTTACTGGCTTCTCTCTCTATTTGTACACAGCAATGGTTTTCCCGCTACAGCGCTGACTGTAAGCCCTATTATGCCATCTCAAAGAGGGAGATAGTCTCCGCTAGTTATTAATGACCTGATCCCCTCTCTCCTAGCTTTTTTCTTTCTTTCTCATTATTTGCTTTACCGCACTGTTAATTGTTTTTAGCTTTACTTAGTGTTTTCTTCTTTCCTGTACTGTTTGGATATTGCTTGTCTTTCCCTTTGTCATGCTCTTGAGAAAGATGAGACCTGTTGCATGGCGGTGCGATCGCGGCTCTGACTCTGGCTCTGTATGGGTTGGGATGGCGATTGCCGCTGCCAGTTCAGGCTTTTTGCAGGTCTGCTTTATGTGGTGCGATCTTTCCTCCAGAGTCATGTTCAAAGGAAGGGAGCCTGCTGCGCGGCCCTGATGTCAGTGACGTGAAATTCAGGCGGCAGCCACCGCCGTCAATGTTTAGTTTAGTTGAGAGTGATCATTGCTTTAAGCCTTTTTTCTTTTTGCCAAGAACGGGATATTTCGCAAGAAGTAATGATGACGACCTTGATGCCATTTCTGTTCGAGTTGGAGAAGCAGATGTGGCTAGAGATAATAGCTTTTGCAGCGTATTTTTTTCACGGAAAGATCACTGTACTAAAGTTCTGGGGTAACAATTTCAGATAGGCTGAACTGCTTTTCCTTCGAGGTATTTTGTTTACTTCTTATTTTGTCTACTCTCTATGCCTGTATAATGTATGACTGTGACTCTGCTGTACTTCTTTTCTTTGGCTGGCACTACTGTCTGTCTAACAATTGATTTCTTGCCTGCATTATGTATGGTGACTACTATAATCTTAACTGAGTCTCAACAAGATTTCAAAATAGATCTCTCTCGTCTAGCAGCTACTATATATTATGATTTCAACTCTCAGCGATATGGCACTGTGCTATAAATTGTATAGTCTATACAATCGATATATTAATATCCCTCTCATCCAGTTCTAACTTCAGGTTAATAATAATAACAGTTTATATACCGCAGGACCGTGAAGTTCTATGCGGTTTACAATGATTAAAAGGTATTACAGATCAAGTGGAATAAACAAAGTTCAGAGTTAGAGAATAACAATTCTAAAGATCATTTGTTGAGGACTAAGATTGTATAGGTCAGTTACCTAAGTACTTCAGGAACAGATGTGTTTTTAGACGTTTCCTGAATTCCCTGGTAGTAGGTACGAGCAGTTGTTCCAGGTCTTTACCAAATAATGCTGCTTGATGTGAGAAAAGATGTCAGTGATGAATTTTAAATTTACAACCTCTAACCAGTGGAGAAACAAAGTTCGGATGTGAAGTTCTCCTGAATCTGTTGGTTGTGAAGGAGAAAAGGTCTGTTATATATTTAGGGGCTAAGCCGTAAAGTACCTTGAAGCAAAAACAACCAAACTTGAATTTCACACGTGCCTCCATCGGCAGCCAGTGCAGAAGTGGATAGGAAGGTGTTACGTGCTCAAACTTCTTCAGTCCACAAAGTAACCTAACCGCTGCATTTTGTACCAGTTGCAATCGCCGCATGTTCTTCTGGGAGAGTGCCAAGTAGGCGATGTTACAATAATCGCGTTGACTCAGTATGAGGGATTTTACCAGAATTCTAAATGATGAGACATCGAAGTAAGCTCTGATGGACCGAAGCTTCCAGAGGGTGAGAAAGATCTTTCTAATCAGGGAGTCTACCTGGTCTTTCATGGTAAGGCTCTGGTATTTGCTGATCTTATGATTTCATATGACTAGTCTCTCTAAATCCTCTGGATATACACAAATGTATATATTATATAGTCATGCCTCAGGTGACTAATTATATACTTGTAAATTGCTGATTGCTTTACTTTTAAGTTCTCATCTTATTGCTCGTATAGGTTAATATGGTTTATAACCTCCCCTTGAGTATGTATACTCTTAAAGGTATAGAAATAATTTTTATTGTTTCTTTTATTGTATCTCCTACCCTCAGGATGCATCTCCTCTGTTATTAATGTGTTACTAATATCTCTTATTGGTACACCTTGCCGTAAGAAATAAGCATGTATAATATTTTAGGTTATTATTACCTAGACAACTTAAAGGTTACCTTTAGTAGATTTTTGGGATAATTTTACTCTCTTTTTACACCTATAGCTATGCCAAACATCGCATGATTTTAACTAGAACTGATGTCCTAAACTGAATTTATTCCTGACTATTAGACCAGTTAATCGTACATTATACTTCCTTACTTTTGCTCTCTCTCTACCTCTATAATATAAGGGAAAGGGTGAGCATAAATAAAACTAGGACTCTATTAAATGATACATGTGAACAGAGGGGAAGAGAAGGGAAGGGAGAAGGGAAGAAAAGAGGAGGGAGGGAAGAGAGAAAGAAAGGAAGGATATAGACCTATGAATGATAAATATGACAATACCATTTGATTGATTTTATGTTTGTCTCTACTGGTACAAAACAATTGAACAATGCAATTCTCTTTTTTTTTAAATTCTTTATTCATTTTCAAACTTACAATAAGTGTGACATATGTTCAAACAAATTAACAATAAATACATTATTTAATAATCATCATTAGTACAAAACATAAACTCTTATCATCCCCCTTCCCACCCTTTCCTACCATATAATCAAATATCTTATAGAATATGTAATAGTAAAATAAACCCCCCCCCCCTCACTATTGAACTTGTAAATTTAAGGGAAACAATTTCATTTAAACAGTACAATATTTTGTTAATGGCTCCCACAAATCTTGAAATTTCCTGAAACATCCCCGTCGTATTGCAATAAATCTCTCCATTTTATAAACATGACATAAAGAATTCCACCAGAAATTATAATTTAATCTACTCCAATCTTTCCAATTATATGTAATTTGAATCTTGGAGTTCACCCATATAGATTGATTTGTAGACAGCGTTTCGTGGACACTGTTGTTAGTCCACTGCATCAGGGCCAATAGCCAACAAATATTCAATGCTTTAAGACTTTTACAAACCTGGCAGTCTTAAAGCATTGAATATTTGTTGGCTATTGGCCCTGACGCAGTGGACTAACAACGGTGTCCACGAAACGCTGGCTGCATCGGCTTAGCCACTAAATAGGCTAAATAAAGAACCGGACGTGAGAGCCATAGAGAGAAAAAAGAAAAAATTGCTTCAGATAAGTGATTTAGCTGCCTACTAAAATAAGAATACACTGTATAAGCTTCAACTTTAAAATGGATATGATTGAATTTTAGTATCTTAACTTCACCTTTAAAAGTTTTGGATTTTTAGTCACTATATTTAAGTTCTATTTAAGCAAAATTTCAAAAACTCAACCGGGGTAGGGACCTATGACAAGCATGGAGCTATAAGATACGCTGATAGTCGAGTCTATGATAGGACTACGCGTATGCTCCGAATCTGAGGCCCTTCTCCCTGAAGAAAAAATTAAGATACTTACGCAGTGGATATGTTATATTAAGTGGTAACTATTCTCTATATGAGTAAGTGATATTTTGACCACTTGGGTTGATTACATTTAGTTTATAAACATTCATTACACCATATTCATGAATTAGCCTTAATCATTTCAAATAAAAAATAATACCTTTATTCTACTTATTTCATAATAATTAGTTTCTACAATTTATACCAGAAAAACATGTTTATGATAAAGTATAGTATCCACCTAAAATGTTAAATAACTTACATAAACAATTTAATTTAATTAATAAGGCTTTCTTTATAACTTAACTAATGCATTGATAGCCATATCATTATTGCATAACCAAAACCAAGGTTTTTTTTAACTTATTCTCCTTCTCTCTAAACTATTATTTTATCCAAATAACTTCAGTAGCTTTCCCCTTCATCCCATCAAGACATATTAGAACCTAAGACTATTATTAATTATTTCCCCTATATACAATACCATTAATTAAATAATTCCAAAGACATATTTCTAGTGCAAATAAACCAATTTATACTCTGCCTATAATGTATGAAAACAGCATACTGTATTGTTTAAAGCAGCACTTCAGGATTCTACATACTTAAAGCTAGCAGTTTCTATACTAATTTTCCTTGCATTGTACATCACTTGTACCCCTAACTATCCGTCTTAAATATGACTTAAGCAAACTACATAGAAGGGGATATAATACAATGATAGATATTAATGAATAATACTAGCACTTCTTGATGCCCTCTAATACTCATTCTTCATCCAGAATACCCAGGGCTCTTCCAATATATCTACTTCTGAAAAAGTCTTTTAGTCATGACCAAGACACCCCCTTCTTATGGCAACTAAATAAAAAGACCTGAAAAAATATACAAAGCCTTCTGGAGGATCTCTCTTCTACTTATAATCTTCAAACCTTCTCTGAAGCTCTTTGGGAAATGTACTGTTCCGATTCTCTATTTGAAGCTTATTTCTCTGCCCGGACCCTGCTCCTTCCGGCTGCAGCGGTGGGCATGCGGCGGACTCAGGCCCCGCTCGCTGCAGTGAGTGCAGGACTTGGCCTTGCTGGCGGGATGGTCCCGAGGCGAGGGCGGCGGCAAAGGTGGCGGCAGGGAGAGCACTCGGGCGCTGTTCCTCTGATTGCGGACGGCGCGCTGCAGGTCCCAGTTCTCCCACAGCAGCGCCATCTCCTGGTGCATCTCGGCGCTCTCGCATAACAACCCCTTACACTCTCCCATCAGATCCGCACCGCATCTCTGGCAGACAGGTGGCCACCACCACCCCGTCCTGCATCAACGTCCTACATCATCATCGCAGCCACTCATTCTCCTCTGGGCCACACAATATCCGCAACTCCCTTAAAGAAGAAAACAGCTGAACGCATCCGCTTGACCTCCGCCGACTCCCACAGCCTCCACCGAAGAGGAAGACATCCAAACAGGAACCACTAGCATTCTAGGAGATTATTACCAGGAAACTTCCTGGCTGTGCTTCAAAAGGAAAACTTCACATGGCCTCATTCAATACTCCTCCCCTTTTCCTTTAGATTCCTTTTGACATCAGGTAAGCATGAATATATTAAAATTTATCTTCTAATGTGCTTTCTCCATTCTATTGTAGAATCCTCTTCTTAGCATTCCAATATTCTTAGCATTCTTAGTATTCTTAGCATTCCAATATTCTTAGCATTCTTAGTATTCTTAACATTCCAATACAGTTAATAAAACAGTTACAACAGCCATCTTTATACCATTAAAGAATATGAGAAAAAAATTACAATTTCTCTACTCCATCCAAACCCATACTATAAAAACAAAAACTCAAACACACTGCCCTTCATCCAAAGTTTTGACTTCTTAAATGAATCAAACTCTACTTCATAGGTGTTTCTTGAGACGACAAAAATTCCTTAAGTTTTCCTGGATCATCAAAATGATAAAACTTTTCTTTGTATGTAATTCTCATTAGTATAGGGTAATACAATCCATACTTAGCTCCTATTTCTTTCAGAGGTTGTCTAAGCTGTAAAAACTGCTTTCTAATTTGGACAGTCTCCTTTGCAAAATCTTGGAGAAAGATCAGCTTGAAATCTTTATATGTTAGATTCTTTGTCTCTTTTGCTGCTTTTAAAATATCCAGTACATTTTGGAATCTTTGTAATATGAATATTACAATTCTTGGCTTCTCTTTGTTTTGAATTTTTCTCACTCCAATCCTTTTATTTTAATTGGAAGATTTTTCCCCTCAATTCCTTCCTTTAATCCAATTATTCTTAAATTCTGACTTCTAGACCTATTTTCCAGGTCTATCATTTTTTTATTCTTTTCCATTAATATATTATGGTCTTCTTTGTTATTTTGTTGTATATGTTCAATTTTCTCCATTCTATTTTGTCCATTCTGATATTTAAAAAATCAAATTTACTGTTCATAAGATTCATTTCTTGTTTCATTTCCATTAGATTTGAATTAATTTTCCTTAATTCTTCCATTACCTCAATTATGTTAAGGCATCCATAGGCAAAGGAACCTCACTGGAAGACTGTAGATCTTCTTTTAATCTTTTGATTTTTCCTATTGATTTAGTATGAGCTTCTTGTAACTTTTGCTTAGTTGAGGACATTTCCACAAATTTTAACTTGCAGTAGAAGAAAAATTTATTTAATTCAAATAAATAATGCTCATGGGAGGGAGATCAGCCGTTAGCCAGCCATCCACCTAGGCTCCAAGTTCCGGTATCCTTTAGATTCCTTTTGACGTCAGGTAAGCATGAATATATTAAAATTTATCTTCTAATGTGCTTTCTCCATTCTATTGTAGAATCCTCTTCTTAGCAATACAATCCATACTTATGTTACAAAAATACACAGTTTTTTCAATCACAAGTACCTCAACACTTCATCTTTCCACTCTCCATTTTATAGACTTAGGCAACTAGTGACTTGTCGGATTTACACAATTTTTATTAACTACAAATATGGATAATACCCCCCCCCCCCTTTTTTTCTTTTTTCCTACCTCTTTCTCATAGTCAGATCAAGACTTTATTCAATAATACTCCTTTTTCAATGCTTCACACCATAATTTTTTCTTAATTCCCTGGGATCCCTTGTCCAGCTCTTTCCATGACAATTACATGTAATCGAACACTTTTCTATTTCACTCCCTAGAAACTCAACTTAGCTCTCACAATTGCTTATTTTATGAGCATTTAAAATAACTTAAATAACCGAACATTTTGTCTGAGCTACACCCTCTTCTACTATCCCTGTGTATCCTAAGTGCTCAAATACACATATTCTAGTTATCTAACCAGAGGGAATGGCTTATGTGCTCCATTCTCTGTTCTCAGCCAATGACTCCATTGCATAGTTTTCCCTATAGGTTGGAACATTTCATGTTCCTGTTACCGTTAGTTTTGAGACTCACATGTACACTACAATATTCAATGCTTCTTACATTCGGTCGTCGTGCTTACACAATATTGCCATACAACATCAATAACTACTGCTACAAAATCCCATTAAGCAGCCCTAATGACTGATCTCAAACGTTCACCCATAAACATTATATCTTGGAATGTAAATGGTCTTAAAAATCCATTAAAAGGAAAAAAAAATTATAATTCACCTTAAGAAATTTGCACCCAGCATAATTATATTACAAGAAACTCATGTGCCAGATACCTATCTCACCAAAACCTAACTCACCAAAACTTGTAAATGGATTAAAATTTCTATCGATTCTCCCTCTAAAGGTAGAAAATAGTGCTGGGCTTGCAAATAAGCAAAAAATTGCTGACGGGGGACATCCTGTCAAGCCTGGAGGAAAATACACCCGTATCCCGATCAATCATGTGGGAGAGAAGGGAGGCTCCTCGAGATGCCCACGCCATTTAAAGAGAGTTACCAAGGCCTGGAGAGAAACTAGGGTTACCTGTAGTTGCAAAAAGGGAGAAGCAAGGGAAGATCGAGCCTGCGCCTTGTGCCACCACTGCCACTCCAAGATGAAGGGGCGCGGAATCGCAATTTGGAGGGCAGGGCACCCCCCCTGACCGTGAGGACAGTGCAGGAGGTTGAGTAAAGTAAAGGGCGTGCACCAGCCTGCCATCCATCCTGGAGGAGAGAACCGGGCATAAGAGCCGCTACATTATATGCGCGAATATCAGGAAGACCAAACCGCTCTTCCTCTTGAAAAGAGTCAGCTTCATGTAAGCAATACGCGCTGAACGGTGGTGCCAAAGAAAGGTAGTGAAAAGTGATCGCACTTTGCTGACGTTCCGTTGCAACACCCAGAAAGATACCGTCTGTAGAGGGTAGAGAAGCTTGGGTAGCAGCATCATTTTAATCAAAGCTGCCCTCCCCAGCAAGGACAACGGAAGATCTTGCCAAGCGGTACATAAGGCTCCAATTTTATCTATAGCAGCTACAACGTTACATTGGTACATAACCCGAGGATTCGTGTGTAGGTAGATGCCCAAGTAACGCATTGGCTTGCGTACAGGAGGAATCTGCAGCTTATCGTGCCAGAGTTCCCATCCCATCCCCATCAGAGGTAGCAGTTCAGATTTCACACACTTCACTTTAAGACCCGAAATGGCACCAAACTCAGCCACCAGACGCAATACCACAGGCAAGTGGTGAGGGGCCTGGTCCAAAAAGAGCAAGATATCATCCGCAAACAAGGTAATACGGCACTCCGTGTTCCCTATATGGATACCTCGTAGTTCAGGACTGGTACAGATTTTAATAGCTAATGGCTCAATGGCTAGAACAAACAGTAAGGGTGAAAGGGGGCAGCCCTGGCGAGTCCCCCTGCAAAGCGGAAAGGTAGTGATAAACCGCCATTAATGATAAGTCATGCCTGCAGTGCAGTGTAAAGGCCCCTGATCCAGTGGAGGAATGGCCCATCAATGCCGTACTCCTGTAAGACCCAAAAAAGATATTGCCAGGAAATACTATCAAAGGCCTTTTCCATATCAAGGCCGGCGATCGCGGAAGTACCACCCTTTCCCATGTGTTCATGCAGCGCCGTTAATGCTGGGGGATGAACGCTGGGGGATGAACCCCACCTAATCATCCTTGATGAGCCTGGGAACGAACAAGTTCAACCTAGCTGCCAGGATAGCTGCTAACAGCTTGACATCCTGATTCAGCAAGGAGATCGGGCGGTAGGAGCCAACTTGAGCAGGGTCTTTTCCTGGTTTAGGAAGCAAAGTAATATGAGCTAGATTATACTGGAGGCCCGAAGCAGAGTGTGCCAGAAAATTGAAATAGTTCCCCAAGGGTTGGCCTAAGTTGGCAAGAGTTTGCAAGTTGGCCAAGGGTTGGCAAGAGTTTGTAGTATTCTGGGCCAAACCCAAGGTGGCCTGGAGATTTAGCAAGTTTCAGCTTTTTTATCCCCAGACTTACTTCTTCCAGAGAGATGGGAGCATTCAAGCACTCTACCTGGTCCTCTGGAAGTCGCGGAAGGCGAAGATCCTGAAATAATCTATCCCTGTCTTCCTCAATGAAATCCCTCCTGGCATAGAGTGAACTATAGAAGTCTACAAATTGTTCCCGGATCTGTGCCTCCCTTGTGAAGCACTCTCCCCGAGTATTCTTAAACATGCGGATAATTTGTTCGCCCGCCTTACCCCCCATTGATAAAGACGGAATTTCTAATAGTAATTATCTTGACAGTTTGGTGATCCAATATCTAATTAATCTGGAGGCGTAGAGCTTTAATTTGTTGGCCCTCTGGGCTATCCAGACTCAGCCGGTGCCTCCGTCGCAGCGCCACCAGTTATGCCGAAACAGCAAGGAGCTGCTCCCCCTGCTTTTTCCATTGAGTAGAAACATATTGGATGATATGGCCTTAGAGGCATCCCAAAATACCGCCAGATCCACATCTGAGGTATTATTATGTAGATCATAATCCAGCCAGCGGGCCCTGAGGAACGCGTGAAAATCCTTATCAGAATACAAGGCCGTGAGAAACCTCCAGGTCCTATCTCCCCTGTGATCCATGATCCCCAAGGTGAGAACTACTGCCGAATGGTCCGAAAGTGGGGTGTCAGCAATGGTGGCCCGGTCCACCCGTGAGAAGAGAATATGTGACACCAGTACGTAATCCAGACAAGAATACATATTATGAGGGTTAGAGTAAAACTTGTACTCTCGATCGAAGGGATGAAGAGTTCTTCACGCATCTACCACCGCGAGATGGTCACAGAGGAAGTTCACCCCCCATAGATGTGAATCCCTCAGGTGCGGCTTGGCAGGAAAAAAGTCCAAAGTAGCGTCAGCGGTAACTTTGAAGTCCCCACCAACAATCACTTGATAGGTAGGATACTGTGCTATGACACCCAAGAGCCCAGAATAAAATTTATGGTTATAGACATTCGGGGCGTAGAGATTACAAAAGAGAAGCGGAAAGCCCCAGAGCTCCCACAATACTAGGACATAACGTCCCTCCTTATCCTGAATGGTCTTATGAATGTGTAAGGGTAGATGTTTATGCACTAGGATCACCACCCCTCGTTGTCTACTGTTATAGGCAGAATATCTCACATCTTCTACCCAATCTCTACGCAGCTTCTCATGCTCGGCAGCAGACAAATGAGTTTCTTGGAGAAACACTACATCTACATGATGCTGGCAAAGCCAAGTAAGAATTTTCTTGCGCTTTATGGGGGAGTGTATACCATCAACATTAAGAGTAGCAATAGTCAAATTAACCATAGCTGTTGAGCAAAAAGCCACCACTGCCCCAAGAGGGTGACGGAAACCAAACAGACCAAGAAGCAGACCCCAGCTAGGTCTACTCCTCAGAAAAAATAGGAAAAGAAACCGGATCGTTCCTGCAGTCCCCCAGTCCCCATTCTGACATCCAACCCACCCAACCCCATCCCAGCCCCCCGCGCACCCCACTCACCAAGCAACCACATCCATACCACATACACACGCACCCCCCTCCCAAACCCTCCAGAAAGTCTCCCCTCGACTTCCACAACCCCATATCCAGAAGGACTAAGTGCACCCACCCGCCCAATCCCATGCAGATAGTAACGGCTAAAACCCCCAATTGCCCTAAGGGCGACCCCATCCCAATCCTGGAATACCCCACCAGGGTCCAAACTCCCCCCCAACAGTGTAAAACAAGACAACCCGGTCCCTCCGGTCCCGAATAACCTCCATAAATCCCTGAACAGGAAATACTCAACATCCCATCCCAGATACCCCATATGCCATTGCAGCCCCCCAGGTCCCAACCCTCCTGCCAGTCCGATCAAAAGGAGAGCTCCGCCACCCTGACCCAAGGGACTCCGAGGGCCCCCCAATATGAGGGAAACCCAGCATGCCACTCTCCCCTCCATATCAATAGCATGAAACCACTAAGTGCGGCTGGCAGCTGCTTGGCATAGGAACAGAAAGTCTCAACAACAAAACATGCCAGAGCAGATACCCAGGGGAGCACAAGCCCCCCCCCCCCCGTACAAGCAACCCTCAAGCATGGCCAAATGCGCCTCACAGCGCAGGCAAAAAGAGGGGAGAAGTAATGAAAAAAAAGAAAAAAGGAGTAAGAAATACACACCAATACCAAGAATGCACAGTTGGTGAGGGCTATTTCGCTCCCAGCTGGTCCAGTTCCATAACCCTCGCCACATGTCAGGGCGCAATAGGGCCCCATGTGCCTATAAGGAGCGCACTGAGGCCCGCAGCACAGCATAGAAAAGGGGGAGGGAAGGGGGAGTGAAAAAAGGGAAGGGGGCACAGGATAATAATGTCCACCAATTCCTTAGTCCATCAGTCTCTAAGGTCATAGAGAAACTATTAAGAAAGAACAAAGAAAGAAAGAAAGGAGGGATCACCAGAAAAAGCATAGAAGAGCAATTAGGGAAAAAGTAGAAACTCCGAGTACCAGGGCAGACGCCAGCTCTCAAGAAGGGAGGATCCGATTCACTCCTGGCCCCAACCGACATGTCACCTGCCAGTATGGGGGCCTATAACTGCCACAGCAGAGAGGCACTCAAAGTGGGAGCCCCTCCAAAAAGGCAAGGATGTCCTCCGGCGTGGTGAAATAGAGCGCTCTGTTGTCGTGATGGACCCGGAGCTTAGTAGGATACTGCAAGGCGAACCAAATTTGCTTCTGGTGAAGTTGGGTGCAATACGGTGCCAACGCTCTCCTCTGCTCCGATACCCAGATGGAATAATCCTGGAAAATCAGAAGGCGATGCACTTCAACCTGGCCTTTCACCCGAAACCGGGTCAGAAGCTGATGTTTGTCTGCAAAATTGAGGATGCGAGCTATCACCGGTCTCGGCCGCTGGTCCCCTTTGCGACGCATCCCAGTGCGGTGCACCCTTTCCACCAGCAAGGGGCCACCACTGGTCTCCATTTCCAATTCGTGGGGCAGCCAAGTTGACACCAAGGAGTGTAACGCCGCTTCAGGGACCCCAATGAGCCAGACATTATTTTGGCAGCTGCGGTTCTCTAGGTCTTCCGCCCAGTCTTCCAACTTGCGGCACCGCTCCTCCAGCACCCGGGCCCCAGCCTCCAGAGCTACTGTGCTATCATCGTGCGCCAACACCCGATCCTCCACTTGCTGGAGTCGGGAGGCTTGTCTTTTCAGGGTGTCCTTAATGCCATCCACTGTAGTTTACAGGCATGTGAGCTTGTCATCTAAAAAAGCGGTGATATGCTTCTTAAGCTCCTCAAGCGCTTCAGCTTGTAGTGGAAGCACCGGAGAGCCAGGCTGCGCCCACGCGGGAGGTGATGGAGCCACCATCTTGACTGGTGTTGCGGGGACTCTCGGAAGCTTTGCAAGCCTCGAGGCATGAGCCGGCATCCCTCGCAGACCGCTGATACACAGGCACCGGGGTGTAGCCCTGGAGGAGCTCCAGATGCGCACTTGCACGGAAAGGCTTTTAAAAAGGAGTTTAGCTGGCAAAGCTGATTAAACGGCAGCGGGATCAGGAGAGGTATGCAGGCACGTCTTCCTAGGTGGAGCGCATCACATGACCCCCCTGAACCACTTCTTATTGCACTGCAAATGAATGCAGACTTTAAGGGACTCTCTATAGCACAGTTCTTCAACCGCCGGTCCGCGGACCGGTGTCGATCCGCAGAAAATTTCTGCCGGTCCGCACAGGGCCGGCGAGATCAAGTCGGCAGTTAAATTTCCTGCCGACTGCAGTTCCTCCTGACTGCGGTTCCTGCTGACTAATGTTCCTCCCAGCCTCAGGCGATCAAGATAGGCTGCCAACGTCGGGGCCTTCCCTCTGTGAGTCTCGCCTGTTCGGAAACAGGAAGTTCGGAAACAAAATAGGCGGGACTCAGAGAGTGAAGGTCCCGACGTCGGCAGCGTGTCTTGATCGCCACCCCTGCCGAGTTGCTGAAGAGGGCCGCGGGGAAGTTGCGATTAGACCGGAGAGAGCTTCAGATTCAGGTGCAGGTGGAGGGAGATGGTCAGCGTGTGCGAACAAGATCATGGGGAGCCTTCATAGTGACTTCCTCCCCTCCCACCAGCTCTCCTATTTGCCAGGGCAGTGATTTACCAGCAACTTCCTGCAGGCAAGTACCGAGAGCTGCTGGAAGGGGAGGAAGCCACTGTAGGAGGCTGGGAAGGTGCTGGAAAAGGGAGAGCTGTTACTGGACTTGAAGGAAGTTAGAAGGAGAGATGCTGCTGGGAGGGGAGGAGTGAAAGGGATGGGAAGAAAGTTAATGTTGGATAGAGGGAGGAGGGAAGGGAGAAGAAGGAGAGATGCTGCTGGAAGGGGAGGAGGGAAAGGGATGGGAAGAGAGTTAATGTTGGATAGAGGGAGGAGGGAAGGGAGAAGGAGAGATGCTGCTGGGAGGGGAGGAGGGAAAGGGATGGGAAGAGAGTTAATGTTGGATAGAGGGAGGAGGGAAGGGAGAAAGAAAAAAAGGAAGGAGGGTAGGGAGAAAGAAAAAAGGAAGGAAACAGCTGGCAGGGAGATTACAGGAGGGGAAGGGGGTCAGGGTGGAATGGAGAGATCAGATGAGAGAAAGGGGAGAGAGGAATGAGAAAGTAGAGAGACATTGATGCTGGAAAGGGGGTCAGCAGAGAAATGAGAGAGGGATAAAGATGCTAGATCTGGTGTAGAGAGATAAAAATGAAGAAGGCAGTGAAGCTGAAATGAATGATGTAAAAAGGAGAAAGGAGGATGGACAAGGAAGAGGGGCATAGAAAGAAGTCAGATACATATGGAAGGGGGAGAGGGCAGACATTGGATGGAACGGGCAGATGGTGGAAGGAAAAGAGTGAAAAGAAGATGAAAGCAGAAACCAGAGACAACAAAGGGTATAAAAAAATAATTTTATTTCTATTTTGTCATTAGAATATATCAGATTTGAATTATATATCCTGCTAGAGACATAAGTGGGGACTGCAGTATTCTGTTAGCATGATATTTCTATGTAGCATTCTATAATAACTTGGCTTGTTCAGTTTTCTTGATAGTAGAGGGGATATATGTGAAGGGGAGGGGAGACAGGGGTTTTGTTGGTCCGTGCTCTGTATATTTGTATTTATAAAATCACAATTGTTCAGAATATTGTTTCTTTTTATACTTTAATAAAATACATTCAATATAAAATCATAATTGCGGCTTGTGCAGATGGGATCAGAGCAGATGGTTTGCGGGGACCGAGCTTGCGGAGATAGGGCGTAAATGGGGTTTTTAAATTTTAGTCCTAGTAGTTTGCCGGTCCACAAAATAATTATTTTATTTCTGCCGGTCCACGGGTGCAAAAAGGTTGAAGAACACTGCTCTATAGACTCTATGGATATCAAAATATCTGCTTATGCAGATGACGTTTCTGATCCGGTCACATCTATCCCTGTGATCTTGAACACTATTGCAGAATTCTCTATTTTTTTCCAGCTACAAAATAAACCAACAAAAAATGGAATCCCTTCCTTTAAACTTGCTCACTCACTCTGATTCAATCATTTCACATGGTCTGGTATGGGTGCCAACCAAACTTAAGTACCTAGGCATAGAACTCTCCCACTCCTTAGTCGACATAATTGCTATTAATAGTGATCAACTGATCTCATCAATTAAAACAATAACCCATTCTTGGCACCCACTTAATCTAACCTGGTGGGGTCGGTTAGAAATGATCAAAATGATGATCACGCCAAAAACAAATTATATTTTACTAATGATTCCTATGCTTTTCCAAATAGCCTTCTACAAAAATATAGATCGTATCCTCTCCGCTTTCCTTTGGAAACAAAAACAACCTAGAGTGGCGCTGAGAAAGCTTAAATTGAAAAGAGAACAAGGAGGAATGTTCTTTCCTGATTTCCTAGTTATCATAAAACCTTCATCATTCAGCAAGGACTTCACTGGTTCACTGACCACTCTACTTACACTCTTTCATGGTATTCGATTGAAGAAAAACTCTCAACCTATCCCCTTAAAATCACTTTTATCAGCGCCTACTTCATTCATTAAAGACCCACTTTTACTCTCTACATAACAATGTTTACAGGAATTTGATAAGCTGCTTGAGTTTCCTTTTCACACATCCACCCATGCCTCTCTTTGGTTCATTTCTAAAATACTTATTAATAGAACTCCATTCCTCTGGAAAGAATGGATAGACAAAGGTATTTTTAGCCTGCAAGATGTTCTAACCCCTGAGAAAACTTTGATTCCTTTTTCTGGGTTAAGAGACAAATTTTCAATTGATGTTAAGGATCATTAGAAATGGCTGCAACTTTATCACTGTTTGCATCACAAAAAGATTTTACAAACTTTCCACACCCATCCCCCTCTATAAAATGGTGGCATGAGTTATCATGCCACCATTTTATTACAAAATGGTTACACTGCCTCAAATTTGTACAAAATGCTAATGCCTGCAGACGCCTCATCTATTGAGAGTCTGCAACACATTTGAGAAAAAGATTGTGACTCCTCTTTAAGTAAACATGCTTGGTCTTTATTCTGGAGGAAATCTGCAAGACCACTGATCTCTGCCAATATGTCTCAATCCATGTTTTTTTTCTCTATCATAAAGCCCTGTGGACTCCTCACAAGCTCTCACTGGCAGGATTCCTCCAGACCAACATTTGTTGGAATTGTAGACAAGCTGTTGGCTCCCTACTTTTTATGATATATGAATGCACATATGTGCTACAATACTGGAAAGAAATATGGAAGATCATTCCAAAAATTTTAATATTCAACTTGATATTTCTCTCTCCATAATAATATTTAAATCTCATGCTCCAGAAATAGTTATTCATGAAAACCACGCCAAACTCCAGATGCTCCTCTCTCCATAGCACTTAAAAATATTCTTTCTAACTGGAAATTGGCCAATTCTCTTTCCTCACACCACTGATGGCAACTGGTATTGCAATACTATAAATATGAATTGACCTTTGCAACAGAATTTGCAAACACAATTTCCTTTAATAAACATTAACATAGTAACATAGTAGAAGACGGCAGATAAAGACCCGAATGGTCCATCCAGTCTGCCCAACCTGATTCAATTTAAATTTTTAAATTTTTTCTTCTTAGCTATTTCTGGGCAAGAATCCAAAGCTTTAATCTGTACTGTGCTTGGGTTCCAACTGCCGAAATCTCTATTAAGACTTACTCTAGGCCATCTACACCCTCCCAGCCATTGAAGCCCTCCCCAGCCTATCCTCTACCAAACGGCCATATACAGACACAGACCATGCAAGTCTGCCCAGTATTGGCCTTAGTTCAATATTTAATCTTATTTTCTGATTCTATATCCTTTGTGTTCATCCCACGCTTCTTTGAACTCAGTCACAGTTTTACTCTCCACCACCTCTCTCGGGAGCGCATTCCAGGCATCCACCACCCTCTCCATAAAGTAGAATTTCCTAACATTGCCTTTGAATCTACCACCCCTCAACCTCAAATTATGTCCTCTGGTTTTACCATTTTCCTTTCTCTGAAAAATATTTTGTTCTACGTTAATACCCTTCAAGTATTTGAACGTCTAAATCAGGGGTGCCCACACTTTATGGGCTTGCGAGCTACTTTTATAATGACTAAGTCAAAATGATCTACCAACAATAAAATTAAAAAAACAACAAAGCACACTGAAAGGCAGAGAAAATGTTAATTATTCATATTCCGGGTTTTTTTCAAAGAGGTCACGGCAGATGACTCTATGCAATGTCACCTCAGTAACAAAATACAAAATAGACAAATACACCCCCTCCCTTTTTACTAAACCACAATAGTAGGTTTTAGCACAGAGTTACGCTGAATGCCTCGTGCTGCTCTCAATGCTCATAGGCTCCCTGTGCTAAAAAACGCTATTGCGGTTTAGTAAAAGGGAGCCATAGTGCAAAATATAGACAGCAGATATAAATTCTCAAAACCGACACATTTTGATTACTAAATTGAAAATAAAATCATTTTTCCTACCTTTGCTGTTTGGTGATTTCATGAGTCTCTGGTTGCACTTTCTTCTTCTGACTGTGCATCCAATCTTTCTTCCTGTCTTTCAGCCTCCTCCTCCAGACCTCATTCTCTCCCCCAACTTTTTCTTTCTGTCTCCCTGTTCCCCCTTCTTTCTGTCTCCCTGTCTGCCCCCTTTCTTTCTTTCTCCGTGCCCTCCCCCAAGCCACTCGGTTTGCTGCCACCGCCATCGGGGAACAGCCCCCAAGCCATCGCCGTCTCAAGCTTTCCCTGCAGAAGCATCGCGCTGACCAGCATTCCACTCCCTGACATCAATTCTGACGTAGGAGAGGAAGTTCCGGGCCAACAAGGCATTTCTCCTCATTCCATCCAGCCTGAGCCCCATCTCTCCTTGATCCAGCATTTCCCTTCTGTGTCTGTCAGAATTACCATTCCACCTATTTTCCAGCATCACCCTTCTTTGTGTCCATCTCACCTATATCCCTATCTCACCACTTTTTCAGAATCTTCATTTGTCTCTGTTCTTGTCTTTACCCCATGTTCACCATTTGCCCTTTCAATGTCTTTATCTCCCCCCCACACACACACACACTTTTTCAGCATTACTTCTATGTCTCTATTTCACCTCCTCTTCATGTCCCCTCTGTATCTCTATCCTTATTCAGTAGGTCCTGCTTACTCTTTCTCTTCTTTGTGTCACTATCTCCATTTTCAGCTTTCCCCCCTTTTCCTTTGTTAATGTACCCTGTAACCAGAATCTTTCCACCCTCCCTCCACTCCGGCCCAGCCCAGTATGAAATATTTTCTTTTGTTTCCCTCCCCTCTCTCTTTCTCTCTCTCTTCTGCTCCCTCACCCACGAGTCCTGCATCTGGCCCTCTCCCTTCTACCTGCACCTGGCAAAACCCCCCTACTCCGCGGCTCTCTTAAGCAACTCGTCAGCAGCGGTGATCAAGACAAGCTGCCGACATCGAGGCCTTCCCTCTACGAGTCCCGCCTTTGTGGAAAAAGGAAGTTGAAACAAGCGGGACTCGTCAGAAGCTTGTTTCGATCGCTGCTGCTGAGTTGCCGAAGAGAGCCGCGGAGCAGGGGGTGTGGCCGGAAGCAGGTAGAAGAGAGAGGGCTGCTGGAAGAGGTAGAAGTTCCAGAGTATGACACCAACCCGGGCCAGGATGATTTCTTTTTCAGGCTGTTGCTGCTGACACCACCACGCCATCACGCCCCCCCCCCCCCCCGAAATGACAAAAACAGCCTAATGCCCGGCGTCGGCGTCTTGGATGTCGGGGAGAGGAAGGTTGATAGGCCCGGTAGATCGGGACGGCAACACGAGTCTATCACAGAGCCCGGGATGGGCTCTGCGATCGACTCACGTTGCCTTCCTGAGCTACCGGTCGATCGCGATCGACGCGTTGGGCACCCCTGGTCTAAATCATATCTCCCCTGTCTCTCCTTTCCTCTAGGGTATACATATTCAGGGCTTCCAGTCTCTCCTCATAAGTCTTCTGGTGCAAGCCTCCTATCTTTTTCTTCGTCCTCCTCTGGATCGCCTCAAGTCTTCTTATGTCCTTCGCCAGATATGGTCTCCAAAATTGAACACAATACTCCAAGTGGGGCCTTACCAACGACTTGTACAGGGGCATCAACACCTTCTTCCTTCTACTGACTACGCCTCTCTTTATACAGCCCAGCATCCTTCTGGCAGCAGCCACTGCCTTGTCACACTGTTTTTTCACCTTTAGATCTTCGGACACTATCACCCCAAGGTCCCTCTCCCCGTCCGTGCATATCAGCTTCTATCCTCCCAGCATATACAGTTCCTTCCTATTATTAATCCCCAAATGCATTACTCTGCATTTCTTTGCATTGAATTTTAGTTGCCAGGCATTAGACCATTCCTCTAACTTTTGCAGATCCTTTTTCATATTTTCCACTCCCTCTTCAGTGTCTACTCTGTTACAAATCTTGGTATCATCTGCAAAAAGGCACACTTTTCCTTCTAACCCTTCAGCAATGTCACTCACAAACATATTGAACAGGATTGGCCCAAGCACTGATCCCTGAGGGACTCCAATACTTACCTTTCCTTCCTTCGAGCGACTTCCATTAACCACCACCCTCTGGTGTCTATCTGACAGCCAGTTTCTGACCCAGTTCACCACTTTGGGTCCTAACTTCAGCACTTCAAGTTTGTTCAACAGCCTCCTATGAGGAACTGTATCAAAGGCTTTGCTGAAATCCAAGTAAATTACATCTAGCATATGTCCTCGATCCAGCTCTCTGGTCACCCAATCAAAAAATTCAATCAGGTTCGTTTGGCATGATTTACCTTTTGTAAAGCCATGTTGCCTCGGATCCTGTAACCCATTAGATTCAAGGATGTACACTATCCTTTCTTTCAGCAAAACTTCCATTATTTTTCCAACAACTGAAGTGAGGCTCACCGGCCTGTAGTTTCCTGCTTCATTCCTGTGACCACTTTTATGAATAGGGACCACATCCGCTCTCCTCCAATCCCCAGGAATCACTCCCGTCTCCAGAGATTTGTCTCTCTGAGCTCCCTTAGTATCCTGGGATGGATCCCGTCTGGTCCCATCGCTTTGTCGCTTTGTTTTTCAAGTTGCTCATAAACACCCTCCTCCGTGAACGGCGCAGAATCTACTCCATTTTCTCGTGTAACTTTGCTAGACAATCTCGGTCCTTCTCCAGGATTTTCTTCTGTGAACACAGAACAGAAGTATTTGTTTAGCACATTCGCTTTCTCCTCATCACTTTCCACATATTGGTTCCCAGCATCTTTTAGCCTAGCAATTCCATTTTTCATCTTCCTCCTTTCACTAATATATCTGAAAAAATTTTTGTCTCCCTGTTTACATTTTTAGCCATTTGTTCTTCCGCCTTTACAATCACTGCCAAGCAGTGTTTAAAGTTTTTTTCAATTTATAGTAATTTTTCTCTGTCTCTTGTTTCCAATGTAAGCACACAAGTAGATATGGTATTATATGCTTCATGTACTGTGACGCTCATTGATATTCTACTATTGTTCTTTGTTTCATGTAAATTTTTGAAAACTCAATAAAATTTCATGGGAAAAAAAAAATTCCCACTAATCTCATAAAGTAAGGCAGTTCTCTATCTTTTAATTATTAAATAATCTTGCCAAAAGAGGGATTAAAAAGGATATAAACTTTTTGTAAAACAGTCCCATGAGACCATCCATTCCTGGGGATTTGCCTAACTTAATACGTTGTATTACTCCTTGTATCTCATCCTCGATGTCTTCATCCAATCCTTGAGTCTCTAATTCTTGAATCTTATTTAGTTCTAATTGGGACAAATATTGTGGCAGATGTGATACAAATGGGATATAAATGGAGACTGAGAGTTGTATTAGTAACAATGACTGTTTAAGAAACCATCTGCTACTAAAAGGGGATCATAATATTGAATAACAACTTGTTTTTTAAAAAGGGGAACTAAAGTTCAGAAAGATAACTCGCAGCTGACGAGCCAGATTTAGTCAAAACAGGATATGGATGACTTAATCGAGAGAAGGGGGGAAAAGCAGGATGTGCATAAATGGTTTGTGACATGCTCATGTTTGAGCACATACACAAACCGGATTCTGACCATAATTTGAGCAATAAAAAGACAGGCAGAACTCAGTGGAATCGGGACTTCTCCACTGCTGAAGAGCCGTGTGATGCTGAGACGAGATGAATGCGCTGCCTCTGATGTTCGCTGGTCCCCCGACAACGGAGTGATGATACAATATATGGTAACAAATTATTGATTCCTTACTTCATGATTTCATTATTATAAAATTGTATGAATAAACCTATATTATGCTTTCAGTCCTCTGTGTATGCTATTAATTTTCCCAGTCAGAGAGCTGGTGAGGGGAAGGGAAAGTTGGATATATCATTACCCTAAGAATAATAGCATTACAGCAGAGAAGCTTCTTTACCCTGATATTCTGATGTGTATAATTTCTTATAAAATTCCACAAAAATTAAAAACTGTGAAGAAAAAATTCAACTACAATCAGGTAGACTGGATCAAGTAGAGGAAACAGTCTCAGAATTAAAAGTTGCATCTAACTTTCAGATGAAAGACAAAAATTTACTAATCAGGAAAACTGAAAATTTAGAAAATGTTAATAGAAATTTGAACTTGAGACTTCTTAATTTTCATGTATCTAGAATACAATCTCCTAGAGAACTTTTTCATTCTTTTCTGACTTCAGTATTAAAATTTTCAGAGACAAATATGCCTCCGCTGCAAAAATTGTACTATCTTAACATCTTGAAAGAGGAAAAAGATAAGTCACCTACGCATCGTGGAGAATTAGATCTCACTGGGATGTTGGAATCCTCACAGATTGAAATTTCAGTGCGAGCTACTTTGCTTGTGACCTTTGTTTTCTTGCAAGATAAAGAAGCTGCTCTTCATCTTTTTTACAGAACTGAAAATGTTGAATTTTATGATCACAAGATTGCTATTTTCCCTGATGTTTCAAAGTGGATGCAGGCTAGACGTAAGAAATTTCTGACGTTTCATCAGTCAGTTTTGGGTTTGGGAGCAACCTATCAGCTTAGATTTCCTTGTAAATGTTGTATTACTTATCAGGCGAACAAATATATCTTCTATGAACCAGAACAATTGCAAATTTTTCTGAAAGGAAAGGCTGCCATTAAGGCTCCAGACCCCTCTGTAATTTCTACTACTCAGGCCTAAATGTAAATAACCAAAAGAACCCTGTAATTATGTGTTAATATGTCCGTGAATGATTTCTTAAAGTCAACTTCCTTTGACTGGGTATGGCTTCATCTCTCCTAAATTTGGACTATGATCATTGTATTAGTAATAGAAGTGTTTTACTCCTCTTCTTGTGTTTTGATAATAATTTCTTTAATGTACATTTAATTTCTTTTATCAAAGTGTTTTTGTTCTTTGATGTGAAAATGAATAAATAATAATAATAAAAAAATTTCCACAAAACTATCATGAATATCTTTCTCTTTTGTCAGGAGATCTCCATGTTCAGATCGTATAGTCAAATTACCTTGTAATTGTTGTACTTTAAGACAGTGTACTAACGATTTCCCTGCCCAATTCCCATTCTCATAATGTTTAAGTCTATGGCAGTTTAAATTAAATTGTTTGGTTTTATCCTCCATTTTTCCCAGGGTCATACGAATCTCTTTTATTTGAGTTCTAAGCTGCTCCCCACCCAATCCCTTCTTATGTTGAATTACTAATTCCATTAATTTTTCTCTCAATTTTTTTCCTCCCTTTCCTGAATCTTTTTCTTATGAGAGGCTATAGAAATCAGCTCTCCTGTTAAAACAGTTTTTTTAAAACTCCCAAATTGTGATGGGTGAGTAAAGATCTTTTAATAACGTATCATTTAGTTTCCAATACCGCATCCCTACCTTAGGATGTCCCCAGATTCATTTCCAAACATCAGAGTCGAAGAAAGTTAACTTTAACCCTGATTCTCTACTTCTTTTTCTATTATCTACCTCATTACATCTTCTTATCTTTATTATTTCTAGAAAATTTTAAATAAATTTATTATTATCATCATCTATTCTTCTCATTATTGTTATTAACAATTTTTATTCCATTTGTCTTTGTAGCCTCTTTTTTTGATCCACTCTATGCCATCTCTGTCTTGTCGGTCCTGTTATTGAGGGATGTGATGGTTCCGTTTGCTGTTTTTCTCCCTCATTAGTCCAAAGTTTGGCCTGTACAAGTAGCTGTTGGGCCTCGAAAGCTGATGTAACTTTATGTTGCTTGCCGTCTAGCATAAAAGAAATCCCAAATGGGTAATGCCATTTATAACGAATATTATTTTGTTGCAGACATCTGGTTACTTCACGGCAATCTCAATGACATTTCAAAGTCGCTGAAGAAATATCTGCAAACAGTTCGACTTTTATATTATGTCACATCAGATGGCCAATTTTCCATGCTGCTTGTAACTCTCTCTCTCTTTCTGTGAGTGTCTTAAAAAGCACACTATTATTGCGAGGACCCAGAGCTCGGTGAATCCGTTCAAATTCTATAATTGGCAGTTCTGCTTCCAGATTTTCTGTTTATAAAAACTTATGGCATAGGGACTGTATAAAAGCCATTGGGTCTTTGAGATCTTCTGATTCAGGGATTCCGCGAAATCTCAAGTTATTTCACCTTGCCTGTTTTCTCCATCTTCAACTTTAAGAAGTAGTTCCTCTATTGATATATCTATTTGTTTACAGTGTTGTTTAATTTTGGATATCTCCTGGTCACGTGAAATAATCCATTTTTCAAAATCCTGGAGACTCTGACTCATATCGTCCATTTTTTATGTAAGCCATCAATATTCACTTTAATATCTGAAATGAATACTGCTAATGATAATTTGATATCAGTCATTCAATATTGTAAATCTCCTTTACTGGCTAATACTAAGGGCTCCTTTTACAAAGGCGCGCTAGGGCCTTAACGTGCAGAATAGCGCGCGATAAAATGCCGTGTGCGCTAGCCACTACCACCTCCTTTTGAGCAGGTGGTAGATTTTTGGCTAGCGCGCACTAATCCAGTGTGTGCGGTAAAACCCGTAGCACACCTTCGTAAAAGGAGCCCTAAGTCTACTGGGGGAGATTCTAAAGTCTCTATTGCTTCTTTTCCCAGTATGTTTAACGCTGCTTCTTCCTGTGTTGGATTTTGTTTTATAACTGATGTTTCTACTGCATCGTCTGCGTGATAAGCAAACATATTGAGATCAGGTCTAGTTTTATTATTAGCCATACTCCAAGGTTATTTCAATCCAAATATCTAAGTAATCCAAAAGATTTTACAGTATGGCTAAGTCCAAAATCTTTTTTAAGTTAGACCAATTTCATTAATTTTTTCCCCCTTTTTCCCAATTCAGGTTATCAAAATCTTCAAGGGTAGTCGAATTAAGGATTCTGTTATTTTATTTCATCAAGTCTATTCATTAAACCAGGGGTGCCCAACACGTCAATCGCGATCGACCAGTAGCTCTGGAAGGCAACGTGAGTCGATCGCAGAGCCCATCCCGGCCTCCGTGATAGACTCGTGTTGCCGTCCTGATCTACCGGGCCGATCAGCCTTCCTCTCCAGTGTTCTCTCTAGGGCCTTTTAGCTGGGCGGTCCGCCCAGCTGTCATCTGCTGCTGCTGCCGCCGCTGCTGAACATTAAAAAAAACCGGCTTGGAGATTTCAGCCCGTAGCGAACTTATGCTCCGTGGCTCTAACGTGTGCGTGCCGGCTTCCCTTCTCTTCCCTCCGAAACCGTAAGTTATGTCCGGGGGAGTGGGGGGGGAGAAGGGAAGCCGGCACGCACATGTTGAGAGCCCTGAAGCAAGCGTTCGCTATGGGCTAAGGCGGGAGACAGGTTAGTGAAGCATTTGCTCTTCTTGCTGCCAGGTCCTGCCTACTTTCTGTTTCCGCGAAGGCAGGACCCGACAGCACTTCCCCCAATAGGTCATTCGCGATCTTGGGCCAATCAGCCTTCCTCTCCCCGATGGCAGAATTGACATCGGAGAAAGGAATGCTGGTCGGTTGAAGCAGGGAGAGTTTGGGGCGGCGTCGGCTTTCGGGCCTGTTATTGGTGGCGGTTTGGGGCCTGTTATTGGTGGCGGTTTGGGTCCTGGTCCCCGATGGCAGTGGCTTGGGGGAGGGCAGGGAGAAAGAAAGAAAAAGGGCAGGCAGGGAGACAGAAGGAAAGAAGAGAAACAGGAAAAAAAAGGGAGGCAGAGAGAAAGAAAGGGCAGGGAGAGAGGAAGGAAAAGTTGGGGGAGGGAACGAGGTCTGGAGGAGAGGAAGCATACAGGCTAAAAGAAGGGAAGAAAGATTGGATGCACAGTCAGAAGAAGAAAGTGCAACCAGAGACTCATGAAATCACCAGACAAGGTAGGAAAAATGATTTTATTTTAAATTTAGTGATCAAAATGTGTCTGAATTTATATCTGCTGTCTATATTTTACACTAAGGTCCCCTTTTACTAAACCACAATAGAGTTTTTTAGCGCAGGGAGCCTATGAGCGTCGAGAGCAGCGCTGGGCATTCAGCGCAGCTCCCTGCGCTCTAAAAACTTCTATCGTGGTTTAGTAAAAAGGGAGGGGGGTATATTTGTCTATTTTTGTATGGTGGTTACTGAAGTGATAGTGCATAGAGTCATCTGCTTTGACCTCTTTGAAAAACCCTGGAATAGGAATGATAATTAACATTTTCTTTGCATACAGTGTGCGTTGTGTTTTTTTTAAATTTTATTGTTGGTAGATCATTTTGACTTGGTAATTTTAAAAGTAGCTCGCAAGCCCAAAAAGTGTGGGCACCCCTGCATTAAACAGTCTCCTAATACTTTCCTTAGTTCTAACAAACAAAAAAAAGGGGGCTCTTCCTGTCTCGGCTTTTACCATTTACAGTTAGATACAAAGTCTCAAACCTTCAAGCCTCCAGATCTCGGCAATTCTCCCAGCCTCAATCAACACACGTAGGGCCTCCTCTCCACTTCTGCCAAAGGACCATCGGGGGGCTCAGCCAATAATCCGCAACCTCAATTCACCTCTGACACAGCTGCTTACTGCTTCAAAGCAGTTCCCCAGGCTTTCAGTCCCTTCTGGAGCTTATACTTGGGATCCAGGCCACTGCTGCACCTCTGTGCTCCTCTTTCGCCTCCTCTACGCCTCTCCTTCCCTCTGCAGTAAGCCATTAGGGCTTAAGCATGTCTCCTCTCCTGCACTCCTCCGGCAAAGTCCATCAATCTCCGCCAGGGGGAGCACTCCAAAGCCCGCTCACTTGCAGCGGGGCGCCACTGAGAAAGTCCTGCCACACTCCGGGGCTACTACTAGCCCTTCTCCAGACCACTCATACGTGACCCCGCTGCTCCCAAGTCTCAGGCCATGCTTCTGCTCCTGCGCTCTTCCTGCCCTGGCAAAGCCCGCTGAACTCTGTCAACGGGGAGACAAGCCCCCCTCCACAGCTCATAGATCGCGGCAAAAACGCTGAAGAAAAAAGAAAGCTCCGCTTCCCTCTGGAACAGGCAGCAACCACAAATTCAGTGCTTAATGAGGTAAATAGCCAGCTTTCTCCCCTTCAGTGTGGTGATCAGGTCAGCTCACACACTATTCAGCCATTTACTTCTGCCCGCACCTCAGAACATCTTGGAAAAGCAGAATTCTTAATGTTAAATAAGGGTGTGGTGCATCAAGCAACACACCCTTAGGCAGCTCACCTGTTGCACCAACTATGTAAACCATCTCACTATTCTCTACATTTCTGGATGCTATATGCACAATGAAAATTCAAACCAGTTTGGAGCAGGAAGTCAAATGTCTCTCATTCTTGCTTAGCACCACAGTCCACTAAGCTGAATTTTTTTAGGTCTTTGCAGTCTTGAAGGCTGGCACATTCTTTCATTATCTTTAGAGTATCCGTTCATAGAGGAATTTCTGTTTAAGATACAGAGCAGGACTGCTCAACTGACCTCCCATTAGGAATCTTTTTGTCAGAGTCAAAAACAGACCTTCATTTGAATAACTTTCCTTCCCAGGTGTGTGTTTAATTTATTGCCATGGTCCTTTCTGCCATAAAATCAGGTGAATTGCCCCTGGTAAGTTGATTGGTTCTTTGTTAGAAAATGTTTGGGTTTTTTTTTTAGAAAAAATGATTTTATTTTCAATTTAGGGCTCCTTTTACTAAGGTGTGCTAGCATTTTTAGCGCACACTCAAGATTAGCGCGTGCAAACCATGCACTAAATGAAAAATACTAACGCAAGCTCTATGGAGGCTAAAACCTCTAGCGCATCTTAATAAAAGGAGCCCTTAGTGATCAAAATGTGTCAGGTTTTTTTTATTTATTTCCAATTCTTTATTCGTTTTAAAAGCCATCACAAAGTGCAACAGATTTACCAACAATTGGTACAAAAAACAGCATTCATTACAATCAAATAATAAGATAATTATATATCCCCCCTCCCTCCCACCCACCCTTCCTGGATGTGCATAACACTCATTCAGAAATCAAAGGTTATAATTAATGATCAATTCGTACAAAATTTTGTTAACAGATTCCAAGTCTCTTTGAATTTATTATAATGTCCCAATTGTAATGAGTTCATACGTTCAAACTTATAAAATTGGCATAAAGTTTCCCACCAAAAATTATAATTTATTCTCTCCCACTTTTTCCAGTTTTTCGTGATTAGCTGCATAGCAACTCCTGTCATGATAAGTAGTAATCTATTTTTATTTGCATTGATTGGACTTTTGGGCATTAATAATGTTCCAAACAACACTGTCATATAACAATGACAGTGATATTTCCGATATCATATTGATTTGACCCCAAATTGACCTCCAAAATTTAAGTATCAAGGGACAATAGAATATATGATCCGGTGTCCCTATATCGAGATGAAAATGCCAGCATCTATTAGACTTTTACAAATGAACAGGAGTCCAGAAAATTCTATATAAAAGAAAAAACCAAGGGCTCCTTTTACTAAGGTGCGCTAGCGGTTTTAGCGCATGCTACAATGCTGCACGTGCTAAACGCTAATGCCTCCATAGAGCTTGCATTAGTATTTTTCATTTAGCGCATGGTTTGCGCACGCTAATCTTGAGCGCATGCTAAAAACGCTAGCGCATCTTAGTAAAAGGAGCCCCGAGTTTGTCTCATAGATGCTGACACCGTACATCTCATCCTACAAGTCCAAATCCGTGGCCATTGAGTAGCAGAAATCTGCTGCTTAAACTCAATGCTCCAAATGTTTCTTGTTCAAATATTCAGGTATTAATTCAGTGTTCTCCCCAGCGAGTTTTAGCCGGGCGTTCCGCCCAGCTAATTTAAGTGAGCACCTGGCTGTCATCTCGGCATTGTATCTCTGCCCGGACTTATTGCAGCGACATCGACCCGTGCACTTGTCAATGTGAGCCTCACTCCTTTATCCCGAGCAGAGAGTAAGTGCGGCTTTACTGGGAAGAGGAGGGGGTACTTCAACTACTTCCAACCTTGCGGGATTTCCGCAAACCTGTTCAGCGCACTTCTCTACTTCCAATTCGTCGCTGATATCGCCCACAACACGCCCCACTGCATTTCTTGTCTGATGACCCGCCCTCCTTTGACGTTAGTTCCTCAGCGGGAGAGAAATTGTGCCGTGGGTGAAGGGCTGCCGGAGAAGGAAAGTTGCGGGATTAGTGTTGAATAACCTTAAATATGATTTTGATGGAGGAGGGAAGGTTTGAGGGAAAGGTGGAGACATGCTAGAAGCTAGCAGACATAGGCAAACTACAACCTGCGGGCCAAATCCGGCCCGCGGCTGCAGGGAGGGACTAGCCAGTGTTGGCGCTCGTCAGCCAGTGAGTGAGGCCCGCAGAGACTCTGTGGGAAAGAGTGAGAAAGCGCAAGCGAGTGAAGTTAGTCTTCTGTGGCTTTGTCTGTCGGACCCTCTGACATCATGGGGCGGAGGGAGCGAGCGAGCGAGTGGTGCACAGCGCCCCTGTGCTGCTTTGACGAGTGGATCTGGATTGGGCTTCTCCAACTTTTTCATCATGACTCCTGACAACTGTGATTTCCTCTCTCCTGAGGCTGCTGGGGTGGATGTGAATGTGCTTCCTTTGCCGCCTCAACCATCGGTGTCCTTGGCCTGCCTCTTCTTCGGCGACAGGCTCTTGGCTGTTCAGGTCTTGACCTTCTCCTCCTGGCATCCGTTTCTCTGGTCTGCTTCCTGCTTTGGCCCATTGGGGAAGGTCCTGCTTTCAGCCGCCTCTTGTCACAGCCATCATAGGAAGATCTGGTAAGGATTAATGACAGGCCAACTTGCCAGTGACAACACTATTAATGACAGAGGCCAGCTTGCTGTTCTGACAACACTATTTTTATTGAGCTTGTTTTAATTTTTCTTTTATCTTTTATTTATTCTATTTGATTATAATTCATATATTCATCTTGTTACTATTTATTTTTTGTAATTATCTCTAACTTTCCTATCTCCAATGGAGTTCCTTTCCTAATTTATCTGTATTTTATTGTAAACCACTTAGAGCTGTAATATGCTTAAGCGGTGTATTAAATGTTAATAAAACATAAACATGGGCTGCATGCTGAGCGCCGAGGACAAGGCGGCCGAGGTGAGGAGCAAGATCAACCGGAGCCTGCACGAGGATGGCGAGAAGGCAAACTACGAGGTCAAGCTCCTACTGCTGGGTAAGAGACGTCTGCCTTGGCGCTCTCAAAGACTTCTCCCTCCCTCCCCTCCTTCATGAGGGCAATGCCAATGCTCTCTTCTGCTGCCAAAGGTGACACAGAAAATAAGGCTATGCAGCCTTTCGCTCAGTCACTGCAGCACCAGAAAGTTTGCCAGAGCCCCCGACTCGCCCCTTCCTTCTGACCCTGGCTGGGTTTAAAAAAATAGGTTTGGACAAACTCCTTGAGGAACAGTCCACAAACTTTTGTAAAACAGAATGGAATCTTGCCCTCCCCCTTGTTACCCTGCACCCCCCCCAGATGCCCCGGTCGCCCGGCCCCTCTGTCAAATTTAAGAACCCATTGTGGCCCACGAGTCAAAAAGTTTGCCGACCCCTAAGCTAGATGAAGAGAGAATAAGAGATGGCAAGGTTCCTGGGGAGAATCCAGTTTAAATGTGCTTGTGTTATTTTCAAAATTCTTTATGGCATTTTCACTCCTCTAGTTCTGCTATCCTGGAATCTTTATAGATTCTCTTTCACAAGGGGTGACCAACAACTCAAATTATACTGTCTGTCAGCCCTAGCATTGCTAGCAATCAGCAGTTTTGGTTGCCCTAACCAATGTCAGCAAAGGCCTATGGGAAATTATATCAATCTGACTCTGGAATGTTGATGCAGAATTCTGTGCTCCTGCACAGAATTCACATACATTAATCATCCAGCCAGACTGGATTGTTTATCAAGAAGATAGGCTGCTTGAATGGGACAAAGAAGTCAGAGACTAATCCCATCTACCATGCCTGCAAGTATCACACCCTTCTTATCAATTAAACTAACCATTGTTTCAAACAGTTTACAAATTCTAAACAGAAAAATACTGGGATTCCAAGCTATAAAAGCCTCCTCTCTGCAACACACAAGAATCTATCTCTTTTTCTATTTATCTCTCTATCCCTTCTCTCTGTCTCGGGAACCCGAATGTCCTGGTCAGAGAGAGCCCTAAGCCAGCTGGAAGCTAAAGACTCACTGCATGGGCTTTGCACTCCCCAGTTATGTCTAACATCAGCTCTAGCAGGATACATATTTTAAATCTGATATATTCTAATTACAAGATAGAAATAAAAATTTTTTTTCTACCTTTTATCGTCTCTGGTTTCTGCTTTCATCGTCTTTTCACTCTCTTCCATCCAGCGTCTGCCCTCTGCCTCTTCCATCCACTGTCTGCCCTCTACCCCTCCTCCTCCCATATGGTATCTGCGTTCTTTCTATGCCCCTCTCTCCTACACCAGATTTAGCATCTTTGTCCCTCTTTCCTTATTTTTCATCTGACCCCCCTTCCCAGCATCAATCTCTCTCTACCTTGTCATTCCTCTGTCTCTCCCCTTTCCCTTATCTGATCTCTCCATTCCATCCTGACTCCTTCCCCTCCTCTAATCTCCCTGCCAGCTGTTTCCTTCCAATGTTCCTCCTCCCCTGTCCAGCAGTACCTTCTCCCTTTCTTCCTCCCCTTATCCAACAGTAACTCTCTTCCCTTCCCCTTCTCCCCTGTCAGCAGTATCCCCTTCCCCTCCCTTGTCCAGGAGTACCCCTTCTCCCTTTCCTCCTCCCCTTATCCAACAGTAATTCTCATCCCTTCCCTTTCCCTTCTCCCCTGTCAGCAGTAGCCCCTTCCCCTCCCTTGTCCAGGAGTACCCCTTCTCCTTTTCCTCCTCCTGTTATCCAACAGTAATTCTCTTCCCTTCCCTTTCCCTTCTCCCCTGTCAGCAGTATCCCCTTCCCCTCCCTTGTCCAGGAGTACCCCTTCTCCCTTTCTTCCTCCCCTTATCCAACAGTAATTCTTGTCCCTTCCCTTTCCCTTCTCCCCTGTCAGCAGCAGCCCCTTCCCCTCCCTTGTCCAGGAGTACCCCTTCTCCCTTCCTTCCTTCCCTCTCCTGCAAATATTTCCTCTATGTAGGCTAGCGGCAGATCTGTATGCTTTTAACTTCGGCACACAACTGCCCCTAAGCAGTATTTTAGCGCGGTTTCATGAGGCAGCCTCGGGGCCTTTGGTAGGCTGGCCCGCTTCGATGATGCGATGTGGGCCGGCCTACCAAAGGCCCCAAAGCTGCCTCATGAAACCACGCTAAAATACTGCCTAGGGGCAGCTGTGTGCCAAAGTTAAAAGCACACAGACCTGCCGCTGCTTTTCTGGGGGTGCGGAGACATACGCGGCAGGAGTTGGTGGTGGCAGGCAGGAGTGCCGGCATAACGACGGCAACAGGAAGTTGCACGTCAGCTGACGCCGGCACCTTTTGCTGCGGCGGAGTCCTGAATCCTTTGCGGACCGGCAAGATTTTTATGCGGACCGACACCGGTCCGCGGACCGGCGGTTGAAGAACTGTGCAATAGACTACAATAGATTAACACAGATCAAGCAATATTTGCTCATTAGTGCCTATTTTCTTGATAAAGTTAACAGATTGCAAATGATAGGATTATTGTTAAAATACAGAATAAATCTAAATTTAAATCTACATGAAGTTCATGGTGAATGTTTAAAAGATTTGGCATTTTAAATTAATATGGACTAAGATTTCTTGACTGAACTTTGATGAATGGTACAGATAGTTGATACAACTAAATAGGATGATGTGTAAAATTAGCTGATCAGATTGTTACACCTACCTTGTCCCGAATACCCTGCCTTATGACTTCTCTTTCAGCTTCCATTTTTGCATACTTTGCTTTTCTTTCCTCCTCTTGCTGTCTAAGGGCTTCCTGTTGTTCTTCTGCCTTCTTCTGGGCATCGGGGTCTTTCTCTTCATCTCCACCAAGCATTTTTCCCATGTCTTTGGTTGCTCCTATAAGCATTTAAGTATTTATATATTATTTTAGGACAAGATTAGAATGTACTTTTGATGAGACTGGCAACTCCCAATCAATAACTCAGTACAACTGACCTGCAAGAAAGATTCTATGAAAAGGCCATTGTTGTCTGTACCAAACTGATAGCATTAATTGACATAATGATAGTAATAATTTCTACTACTACTAATTATTTCTATAGTGCTACTAGATGTATGCAATGCTGTACAGAGTCATGAAGGAGACAGTCCCTGCAAGAAGAAGCTTACAATCTAAACAGGCAAGACAGACAAACAAGATGCCATGGATACAGATAAGGGAAATGGTTAATCTGCTGGCTAAGGCAGGTGGGGGAGTATAGTTGAAGGCTATATCAAAAAGATGGGGGTTTCAGTTTGGCTTACACAAGGGAAGGGTCATGGCGGATAAACTCAGGTAGTTTATTCCAGCTAGTTGAAAGCAACAAAGTCTGAAACTGGCAGTGGAAGAAAAGCTGATCTGAGGAACGGAGTTCTCTGGGAGATGTATAAGGAAAGAGACAAGAGGAGAGATATTGAGGGGGAAAATATTGAACATACTTGTAGGTTAGTAATAGGAGTTTGAACTGTATGTGATAGCAGATAAGGAACCAGTGAAGTATTTCTAGTATCATACCTGGGTTGAAAATTAAACTCTGTTCATGGTTTCTCCATGCTAAAATTTAGTAAAACAGGCAGGTCTTTAATTGGTTTAGATCTTTTTTGACTCATTGACAATTTCAGATTTCTAATGGAGCAGGCTAAAGGATTTGTAATCCCAACTAAAATGTACAAAAATGCACAAGATTCGATGCTCACAGCAGCATGAACACAGACTGTTTTCTCTGCCAACAGCTGCTGTGAGCATTGAATGTTGCTGTGCGTTTTTGTACATTTTAGCTGGGATTACAAATCCTTTAGCCTTCCAACTTTTAATACCATACATACCCCTGAAGAGATTTTTTTTTTGGAGGAGTCCATCTGGGATCTTTTTCTTTTGCATGAATAATTAATAGGAAAGACCTTAAGTGCCTGGGCCAATGAGCATCTTAGACCCCCCTCGGTGAATCCCAGGATGCACCAGGAAGGGAAAAGCCTGCCATTTTGTAGAGGGAATAGGCATCCCTTTGGCTGGCCATCATCAGAAAGGTACAGGGGTTGTTGGGGGAACCGGCGGTGGGAGGAAGTGGGCCTCCCTCTTGCCAGGAATGTTGGGGGGACGGAGGCTTTCAGGGCCCAATGGCAGGAGGCAATGGGCATCCCCCCTTCCATGGGTATCAGGGGGAAATCCTTACAGCTGGGGGTGTCAGGGGGGATTGGGACTCCAGCAGCAGTAGGGAGTGGATATCCCTCCTGCTGTCCTTCAATTCAGGGGGGGTTGTTGTTTTTTTAATTTGCAGGGGGTGGGGACTAATCAGCGCTCAGGCACTAACCGGAAAGTAAGTCTGCAATAGCTCAGACCACGTCAGAAAATGTTGACTGCAAATGTAGCACAAAGTTAGGGAATCACCCGGCGAAGATAGAGAATCGCCCTGAGTGTTCCTTTTACTACCATTTTAATATTAAAGTCCTTGTTGTACTACTGAAGAGCTGCCTGTTTACAGCCTTCAATAACTAACTTCACGGAAACCCAATATGCTGTTATAATTAATATATATTTTATTAACAATCAATAACAGGTTACAAGAGCAAATCCTTACAGCATATGGAGCTGACAGATAGTATGCCTCATGCGCTTGAGTATACCTGGATGTCTGTCCTCCCTACATAATTACAAAGGCTGTCTCTTATACAATTCTTGATTATCTTAGGCCATGTTGGTACATATCATGTTGTTAGTTTTTATTGGTCACTTACAAACATCATTACATTTATCAGTTTATTAATTGGTTAAACATTATCTGTGTCATACTGTACGCATGTCCTGTTTACTAAAATCACTACCTATTCCCATCAAATGTCATTTTAATATCAACTCAACAATTTTGAGCAAAGGGTCTAGTAAGGCTCCGCCCATTACAGGATATTTCTTACAAATAATGTATTTTTATATTCTTGGTCAGGACATGTCCTCATCTTTATGTTCACTTCCCTGTTCTTATGGCACTACAGCAGATGTGGTACCAGTTGCGATGTGAAAGAATAAGTTTTATTTTAGCATAAGTTTCCCTTGACTTGCTGATTTCAGCAAGCATAGATTGTGCAAAGGCTGACAGCTTTAGTCAGGGCATTTTCAGCCATCTTAGGCCTTTAATAATGTTGGCCTATTATGTTAGGGGGTTTCAGGGGGGCTCTTTACCTCTAGTTTCATAGAGGATTTAAAATCTTCACCTATATATATACAGGACTCTAACTCTCTCAAGTTTCAAGTTTAATAAGATTTTTGATTGATCGCTTAATCATATTCCTAAGCGATGAACATAATAAAATTACAATATTTAGGGAACAATACAATACCTAACAATAATTAAGTCCAAGAGGACTATTAACAGACTTAACAAACCCATAAACACAAGGAAGGAAAGGGAAGTGAACTACAAAATATTTAAAAGAAAGCAGAACAATCAAGGAAAATACATAAGGCAGGTGAAACAGAAAATTTCCATAATATTATACAACAGAAATAGAATTAGCCAGAAAACTGGCTAATTAGTTATCAAAGGCATCTTTAAAAAGAAAAGTCTCCTCCCCTTCCCTTATCATTCCCCTCTTCGAAGCCTAAGAAAGGCTCAAAACTCCAAGGTCAGGGTGTTGGTGAAAGTCATGCTGATGTTGATCATGGAATACAAGCATAGGGCCCAAATACTCGAAAATTGAGCTTGATAAAGTATTAAAAGGACAAGTGACTAACCCAACCCAAGTTAAACTATATAGATAATCATTACAGTATGGCTCTATAATCATAAGAAATCAAATAATTATTACAATTAAGTAATCCCACAAAATCAAAAGCATATACTATAGGTAGGCAATGTATTTGATTAAGCATTCGAATATACCTTGCTTATATGGCTTCAACCTGTCATGAGTGTACTATATCAAAAAGGGATAAAAGGATAAATTAACAAATTAGATTATTTCCATGCCTTTCCAAAATAGCTGGGATCAGTGCAGACTCGGTTAGGTCCAAACATTATCAGGTTATGCTCATAGGCCAAGGTGGAAGTTCAGGTAACCACATCAAATCTCATTATCATGGTCCGTAGTGCACTTCTTAGGATCAGAAGAGGTGATTGGGTTAAATTTGTAAGGTAGTATTACAGCTGCCATGGCATCATTATTGCATCTTCACTGCACTTCACCTCAGCTTTAGCAGCAAAAAAGGAGATGTAAAGAATCCAATTGAAATGGAAAATAATTAGGGTGCAATTACAGGAATCAAAACAGGACGAAAATGCATAAAAGTCACAATCAAGCAAAGCACATGAATCTTGCAATAGGCCTGTTGTTAGAAATAATTACAAACAAATTGCAAATCAACAGGTCCATGATTTGGGGGAGGCAAAAAGGAAGCTGTAGAAATTCAAGGTCAGAAAGGGCGTCCTGTCGTTAGTAGCAACAGTTAATAAATCTTTGCTGGTAAGTCTTTTTAGGGTTTCTAGGCACTCATCATATTCCTTCTCAGGCAGCAAGTTCCTTCCAATGGGGCTCATCCATCATCTGGATTTCATACGGATGGAAAATCCTCAGCGATGATATCTCAAATATCTTTAGTAACTAGCATCAGTCCATAGTTGTGCAAATAAGTCACTAATAGCAGAATTGCAACTATAATAACAAAAACCTTTCATCCAAAAGATTCACATGTAACAAACAGCGTCATCTGATATGGCAATTGTCTTATTGAAGCGAATCACAATCAACAAGGAATAAATATGTGATATATATATCGTTTAGTTTGTTTTGAGCAGTGCCTGAGTAATATTACTAACAGAATAGGTACAGCATTAAATATGCAAAAGAAAGCAGAAATTAAAATTTATATGCTTCAATTCAAATAATTTAAGTCCTAATATATTAGCTGAAGTATATCTGACAACCTAAAGGAATTATAGTTACAGTGGTATATGATGTAAAATATGTCAAAACTTAGCAAGGAATCTGATCCAAATAAAAAGAATGGCAATATTATAAATTTAAGCATATTAACAAGTGGAAGGGCATAATCAAAAAAACCGTCTAAGTCCCTTTTTGGCCTAAGGCCTTAAATGTTGAAAGCAGAAGCAGGGAAAGTGTCCATAACCAAAACAAATGTCCTTGTTTTGATAATGGCCTGCCTCTACATTCAGCTGTTTAAACGCCCAGCCAACCATTACGTCTACAAGTACACCTCCACGACGTCTACACTTATACCCCATAATGAACCAAAAAAACGCATAAGCCCAAAACGTCCAACATAAGGGCTTTTAGGCGAAGGAGCAGCCAGTCCTTCGCCTAAAAGCTGGATTTTGTAACTGTCAAAAACAACACTGGTTACAGAATCCACACCAACCCCCCCCCCCCCATACATACACAACATCGGGGCAGGAGGGAATCCAAGCCCCCCTGCCCCGGGCACCCGCGGCACCCCCCGACGACATCGGGGCAAGAGGGAGCCCAAGCCCTCTTGCCCCACGGCACCCCTGCGGGTCACGGCAGTTCGGGTAGGGGGTGATCGCATCGCGGTAGGAGAGATGAGGCATCTCTCCTGCCGCGATGGTTGCGGTGGGTGGATAGGTACCCGGCCCGCTAAACTGATCGCGCCAGCGGCCATCAGCTTAGCGGTCCCTTTTTCGGCACTTAGACCTGGTTTGACTTCGTCTAAGTCAAAAAGGTATAAGTGCCGACTAGGCAACCTGCCTATAGTTTTGGTTATACCTTCTGCACGCCTAGGTGTAGGTCGGCCCACCTCCTGCCCTTTCCCCTCCTCTAAATACGCCTTTTTTCTCTCTGTGCGTTTAGAGGCAGGGGAAAGGCCTAAGCTGGTTTTAGATACATCTAAAAACCAGCTTTGGTTATGGGTACTTGGACGATCAGGCTTTTTGATTATCCAAGTAGCCATTTAGGACACTTTTTAGACTTTTTTTTTAAAATTATGAACCCCATAGGATATATGGAAACATATGGAAGTGAAGATGATAAAAAACAAAAAAGTAAAATAAAATGTACAGGGAAGTCTAGCAAAGTCATGGGTATAAATGGTTGTTTGGCTCATAATATATTTCATTAAGAAAAACAAACAGAACAATACATATTGCTAAAAGCTAGACAAATGATTTTTCTAACAAGGAGTGAGCTGCATATAATGGGTTAACAGTATAGTGTATGTCTCTCTGTTGAAACACTCAAAAACTTAGCTTGGGAGAGGTTTTCCTCTTTTCATCTGCGACATAGGAAATGGAAAGCAAAAGGGTACTTTCACTTCAATACATGGTACAATATCAATTAATATTACTATTTGGGATAGTTATTATAGAGACATGAATAATGAAAAAACAAAAAGAAAATAGCTGCTGACAATTTCAAGTTAAAGAAATATATCACTACATCTTCCAGTGTCCCTAAACACAAAGACACATCAACCAGGAAGTAGCTATGTGTGTTTGTGTAACGGGGAAAAAAGAGGAAACTAATTTCTTAAACTTTGATCACAGACAAAGGAAAAGATTTGAGATCGTTGTGGTGAGTAGGGAAAAATAATTTTTCTTTCTTTATATTGGTAATTATAGTGAGAACTCATAAATGGAAATCCACTCATATTTCCAAAAAAACTGAATTTGACATATGACATAACAAAAATGATAATGACTCACTGTAACATGAAGGACTATAGCTCTGAAAAATGGACAAACATTATATAAGGGGGCCACCCGGGGAGCCACCCCTCTTGTTTATATTTTTAGAGTACTCATAAAAATCAATAGGTATTCTCTTAAAGTGCACTGTAAAAGTCTGCAGTTTTTCCTTTAGTAATGTTGGCGTATTATGTTAGGGGGTTTCAGGGGGGGCTCTTCACCTCTAGTTTCATAGAGGACTTAAAATCTTCACCTGTATATATACAGGACTCTCGCTCTCTCCTCCCCCTCCCTTATCACTACATTTGCATGGCAGAGTCAGAGACTGCTAGAAAGCTTAGAAAAGGCTGTTCTGATATTCAGACATTAAAATTACTGGCAGGCTATACCAGCTGGAACCAATTTAGCCACCATGTTAAGGGCACGGTAACTTTTGAGAATCCTCCCCTGAATCTTTTTTTTTTTAATTCTTTATTCATATTTACAACTCACAACAAGTTAATCGGAGATAAGAACATAAGCATTGCCTCTGCTGGTCCATCATGCCCAGCAATCTGCCACGCGGCAGCCCATCAGGTCCAGGACCTATATAGTATTCTTCTATCCCTTTTTCCTTCAGGAAATTATCTAATCCCTTCTTGAACCCCGATATCGTGCTCTGTCGTATCATACCCTCTGGAAGCTCATTCCAGGTGTCCACCACCCTTTGGGTGAAGAACTTCCTAGCATTGGTTAGAGAATCTGTCCCCTTTTAATTTTTCCGAGTGCCCTCTCGTTCCTGTAGTTTTTGAAAGTTTGAAGAATCTGTCCCTCTCTACTTTCTCTATGCCCTTCATGATCTTGTACGTCTCAATCATGTCCCCTCTAAGCCTCCGCTTTTCCAGTGAAAAGAGCCCCAGTTTCTCTAGTCTTTCAGCATACAAAAGGTTTTCCATACCTTTTATCAATTGTGTCGCTCTTTTCTGGACCCTCTCGAGTATCGCCATATCCTTCTTAAGGTATGGCGACCAATATTGGACGCAGTACTCCAGATGCGGGCGCAGCATCACCCGATACAATGGCAGGATAATCTCTTTCATTTTGGCTGTAATACCTTTCTTGATAATATCTAGCATTCTATTCGCTTTCTTTGAGGCCGCTGTGCACTGTACCGATGGCTTCATTGTCTTGTCCACCATTACCCCCCAAGTCCTTTTCTAGGGTACTCTCACCCATTTCCAGCCTTCCCATCGTATAGCTGTACTTCGGGTTTCTGTTTCCCACATGTAAGACTTTACATTTCTCTACATTGAATTTCATCTGCCATCTCGCCGCCCATTCTTCTACTTTGTTCAGGTCCCTTTGTAAATTTTCAGTCCTCTTTTGTCCCAACTCCACTAAATAGTTTGGTGTCGTCTGTGAATTTTATTACCTCGCACTTCGTCCCTGTTTCTAGATTGTTTATGAATACATTGAACAGCAGCAGTCTGAGCACCGACCCCTGTGGAACACCACTCGTGACCCTCCTCCAGTCAGAGTAGTGGCCCTTCACTCCTACCCTCTGCTTCCTACCCGCCAACCAATTTTTGATCCATCTATGTACGTCTCCTTCCACCCCCATGGCTCTTCAGTTTCTGTAATAGGCGTTCATGGGGTACCTTGTCAAAGGCTTTTTGGAAATCCAAGTATATCAAGTTTCAAGTTTTATTGAATATTTGATGAATCACCTATTACAAAATTTCTAGGCGATGTACATTAACAAAATAAAAGTATTCAAGAGGCTAAAATATAACAAATATTGACAAATTACACGTTACACTTTATATAAAACCTACATGAGGGGTAAGGAGTAGCATAAAGTTACACTGTGGGTTCGGAAAAAAAGGGAAAAAAGAGGATAGGTTTAACTATATCAGAACACAAGCTAAGCTGTCTTTAAAGGAAGTGAACGCTTTGAAATTCAAAAGACTCTTTAAGTAAGTAATTTAAAAAAGATAAAACAATAAGTTTCAAGCCTATATTAAAAAGCGTTTTTAGGTCAGTCAGAAGTAAAAGCGTCTTTAAATAAATAAGTTTTTAACAATTTTTTAAAAGTTGTGATATCCTGTTCCATTCTGATATACTGGGGAATTGCATTCCACCATTGTGGCCCCATTACTGTAAACATGTCAGCTCTTCGTGTACCTATGATTTTCAGTGACGGTACTGTTAACAGATTTTGTTCCGATGATCGTAATGGGCGTTGGGTTGTGTAAGGGATTAAAGATTTTGAAATAAATATGATGTCTATGGGGTCCCCTTTGTCCATTTGTTTGTTAATTCCTTTCATCAGTTTATTTCTTTCTAGATGCTCATCGATGCTGTCTTTTATCAGCGCTTCCGCCATCTTCCCCAGAACTGAAGTCAAACTTACCGGTCTGTAGTTCCCTGGGTCATCTCTTGATCCCTTTTTGAAGATGGGCGTAACATTTGCTATCTTCCAATCCTTCGGGATCACGCCTGTACTCAGGGATAGGTTACAAACCTGCTGTAGAAGTTCCGCTATTTCCTCCTTTAGTTCCTTCAAAACCATGAGGGGGGATTCCATCCGGGCCCAGAGATTTATCACTTTTTAATCTATCTATCTGCCTATGTACGTCTTCGAGGCTTACCTCCATTGATGTTAATTTTTCTACCTGGTCCCATGTGAAGATTTTTTCCGGTTCCAGCACGTTGGATGTGTCCTCCTTTGTAAATACTGATGAAAAGAACATGTTTAGTCTATCCGCCACCTCTTTTTTCTCCTTCACCACTCCTTTTCTATCTCTGTCATCCAGCGGTCCCACCTTCTCCCTAGCTGTTTCCCTTTAACATATCTGAAGAACGGTTTGAAATTTCCTGCTTCCTTGGCTAGCCTCTCTTCATATTCTCTTTTTGCTATTCTAACCACGCGGTGACATTCTTTTTGATAATTCCTGTGCTCTTTCCAGTTCTCCCCGGTTTTGTCCTTTTTCCATTTCCGGAATGAATGTTTCTTGTCTCCTATCGCTTTCTTCACTTCTTTGGTTAACCACGCCGGGTCTCTAGCTCGGTTCTTTTTGCATCCTTTTCTAAATCTGGGGATGTACAGATGTTGCGCTTTGCTCACCGTGTCCTTGAATAGTGACCAGGCTTGCTTTATAGTCTGAGATTTCTTTGAGTTGTTCCTAAGTTTCTTTCTTACCATTACTCTCATCGCTTCTTAGTTTCCTTTCTTGAAGTTTAAAGTTGTCGCTGCGGTTCTCTTCCCTTTCGATATTCCTACTTCAACTTTGAACTTGATCATGTTGTGATCGCTGTTTCCCAACGGTCCCACTACTTCCACTTCCTTTGCAGGTCCTCTTAGCCCATTGAGGATAAGGTCCAGAGTGGCATTTCCTCTCGTCGGTTCTCTGACAAGCTGCTCCATGAAGCAGTCCTGTATAGACTCCAGGAATCCGGTCTCTCTAGCACATTTCAAACTTCCAAGACTCCAGTCTATCCCGGGATAGTTGAAGTCTCCCATAACAATCGTGAAATGAAAGCCGATATGAGGCGAGAATGCAAAAGTGGTAACACGATTGTTATGGGAGACTTCAACTATCCCGGGATAGACTGGAGTCTTGGAAGTTTGAAATGTGCTAGAGAGACCGGATTGCCCAGGTGGACAATAGTACAGGCCCATCTTTATCTCGGGCCCATTTCTTCCTGGTATTATAACCCATAGTGATTCCAATTTGTTGATCGGCACCGCTGTGTCCACTCTGGTCGAGTACATGTTATCCTTTATGTATAGGGCTATTCCTCCTCCTTTCTGACCCGTCTTCGCGATAAAGTTTGTACCCTGGTAGTACTATGTCCCATTTGTTTTCTTCATTCCACCATGTTTCAGAGACTCCAATGATGTCTAGGTTCTCATTTTTGGCCATGATTTCTAATTCTCACATTTTGTTCCTTAGGCTCCTTGCATTAGTATACATGCAGTTTAAATCCTGGTGTTTTTTTGTTTTCTTTTTCTTTTCCTGTGTTACGTTCTTCTTATCATCCTCATCTCGAGCTGTCAGCTCATGTTTTTTTCCCATTGTGTCTTCCCCCTGTGCCACGTTCTTCTCATCATCCTCTTGGTCTGTAAGGTCTTTTATTTGCCCGTTGAATCTTCCCAGCATTTTTCCCTCTCAGTATCTTCTTGGGATACCTTTCTCCATATCATCGACACTTGGTCGACTGTCGGTTTTCCCCTTCTTCTTAGTTTAAAGCCTGTTCTATTCCTCTTCTGATGTTGTTTGCTAGAAGTCTTGTTCCCGCCGCGCTCAGGTGTAGTCCATCTCTCCTGAAGAGCTTGTTCTTGCCTCAAAACGTTGTCCAGTTCCTTACAAACATCACTTGAATTTCTATTACAATCATCTTAAATTAATGAAATGTATCCCCCCTCCCACCCTTACCATATCTTATGTAATCACGTATGTCATATAATATATTCTTTTCTACTAATCCAAACAATTAATATAAGATTAGAACCCCTCCTCACCCCCACCCTCTCAGTTACAATTGTATAATTAAGGGAAAAATGTTATTTACTCATTACAATAATCTGTTAATGGTCCCCAAACATTCTTGAATTTATTAAAATGTCTTTTCTATATGGCTAATATTCTTTCCATCTTATATATATGGCACAAAGAATTCCACCAGAAATTAAAGTTTAATCTACTCCAATTCTTCCAATTAAAAGTAATTTGTTGAATCGCAACTCCAGTCATAATCAGCAAAAGCTTATTATTTTTTGAGGATATTTGACTCTTTGCCCTCATTGACATGCCAAATAAAATAGTATCATATGATAGGGCCACCGGATTCTCGAATAAACTATTTATTTGGCCCCATATTGATTTCCAGAAATCCAAAATAAATGGACAATAGAATAATAGATGATCTAGACTTCTAGAGTCCCAGCTTCGAGACTGCAGTGCCAACAATTTATGTAAACGAACAGGGGTCCAAAATGCTCTATGTAACAAAAAAAACCAAGTTTGTCTCATAGATGCAGACACTGCACATCTCATCCTCCAAGACCAAATTCGTGGCCACTGTGAGATGCCGTAATTTGATGCTTGATCTCAATGCTCCAAATGTCCCGAAGACCAGTTTTTGTTTTTTTATTTATAAATCCAGATATTAATTTGTACCACTGTGCGGCCTGGTGTCCCAGGAAGTCCACCTGAAAGCATAAGAACTCTAAACTATATTGATTAGTGAGATTTTTCCATTCAGGGAACCCCGCCTGAATAGCCTGCTTCAGTTGCAACCATCTATAACTTTGTGAATTATTTATGTTGTAACTGTGAAAACTCAAGCAGATTACCATTAGAAATCACATACATCTTCTAATACACGTATTCCTGCAATCATTCAGTGCTTCCAGATGACTATATCCGCCAATTTGAATCTTGGAGTTCAGCCATATAGTTTGATTTGTTGATTTATTAATTGGAATAGGTGTTAAATTGCTCATATATCTTATTGTTTTCCATGTGTCTACAAGTAAACTATTTTCTTTATATAATCTAGGCATTTTGATACTAAGTACATGGCATAATCACAGAGGAAACATTCCAACCATAACCAATCCGGGATATTATCAACAGGCTCTGGGAGGATCCAATACATACCCTGGCGCATAATATAGGATTGATGATATCTATAGAAGTTTGGAAAATTTACCCTTCCCTCTGTAATCGGTTTTTGTAGAGATACTAAAGCAATTCTAGCCTTTTTACCCAGCCAAATAAATTTTGTTAGAATACAATTTAACTTTTTATAAAAGGACCCCTGAAAAAAAAACCGGTAACATACCCATTTGATAACAAATCACAGGCAAAATCATCATTTTAATAGTTTGGACCAGTGGCATACCTAGCACATGTGACACCCGGGGCCCATCATTTTTTGGCACCCCCCCATCTGTACGAAAAACATGATTTTTAGTAACAAACCACACGTCACACATGAGTACCTAGGAAAAGGCAGCATCTTACATACTGCAGTGAGCAGTACAACAGCAATACACTCATTGTAAAACTAAACAAGCCAGACTAGTACAGATCAATCCTACACCATCAATCCTAACAGAAAACCATGTCTTTCGAACACACAGAACACAGAAAACATCACACAGAACACAGAAAACACCTTCACCTAGTATGGAATATGTCATCACAAACTAACCCCTCCCCCTTTTACAAAACTGTAGTGTGGATTTTAGCTACGGTGGTAACAGCTCTGACGCTCATAGAATTCTGAGCATCAGAGCTGCTACCACCACAGCTGGCGCTAAAAAACGCTCCACAGTTTTGTAAAATGGGGGTTAAATAAAAATACATAGACAAAGGTTAAATTGAACCAGTAAGAAGCTGGACTCTGTATACAATGCAACACCACAGAAACAGTGACACATGTCTCCTAAAGCAATAAATAAATAGAAAATTTTTGTTCTACCTTTGTCTTCTCTGGTTTCTGCTTTCCTCATCTTCTTGTTACTCTCTTCCTTCCATCTCTCTGCCCCTATATGGCATCTTCTCTCCTTCTATGCCCCTTCCAAAAACTGTATGCCTCCCCCTTACATCTCTCCTTTCACCCCTATTGGTCTGGCATCTCTCTCCTCTCCTTCCCTCTCCCACACCTCTCTTCTGCAATCCCTTCCTTCCCTCATTTTCCTTTTCAATTTATTTTCTGCAATCCATCTAGATTACGTTCTTACTACCATCTCATCAATTTCCTTTTTTACTGTCTACCTACAGCTCGCCACCTCTTTCCCTCACCCCCTCCAGTATTTCCCTAACTCAATCCTTTTCCCCCATCATGTGCCCTCCTTTTATTTATCCCCTCCTTCCATCATGTGCCCTCTTTCTCTACCACTTCCATCTAGTACCTTTACTTCCATCGTCTGCTCCCCTCTTTCTCTCCTCCCATTTCCTTCCTGCATTTGCTCTCTTATCTCTCCCATCTGCACTTCCATCCAGCATAGGTCCCCCTCTACCCGCCACACTACCATCCAATGTCTGCACTTTCTCTCTCCATCCACCCCTCTTCAATCATCATCTGCCCCCTTTCTTTCCCTCCGATCCAATTCCATCCAGTATCCTTCCCCCTTATGTCCCCATTCCCAGTACATCAATTCCATCAGCACCACCCTTCCATACCACCCTGCCCCCTTTCTCTCCCTGCACCACTCTTTCATTCCAGCAGTCCTACTCCTTTCTCGCGATGATTGTAGCTGCTGGCTGCCAGTCCACCCCACTCCGACATACTAGCTCTGGAGCAGATTCAGCAGCTGGAAGGTCCTGCGATGACTCTAGGCTTTGCTCCAGAAGAAGTAAGTTACGTCAGAGGGGTTGACCCGGCAGACGCATGGAGTTGCTGCAAGGACCCGCAACGACTGCATCTGCTGGGTCCACCCCCTCCGACATAACTTACTTCTTCCGGAGCAAAGATGGCAGATGAGTCATCATGGGACGTTCCTGCACCTCAGCGCAGCTGCCGACTGCTCTAGAGCAGTGTTTTTCAACCTTTTTATACCCGTGGACTGGCAGAAATAAAATAATTCTTTTGTGGACCGGCAAACTACTAAGAATGAAATTAAAAAAACACATTTCCACCCCATCTCCGCAAGCTCAGTCCCCGCAAACCATCTGATTCCATCCGCACAAGTCTCAGTTATGATTTTATATTGAACATATTTTATTAAAGTATAAAAAGAAACAATATTCTGTACAATTGTCATTTTATAAATATAAATATACAGAGAAAGGACCAACAAAAGCCCTGTCTCCCCTCCCCTTCACATATATCCCCTCTACTATCAAGAAAACTGAACAAGCCAAATTATTCATGCTAACAGAATACCGCAGTCACACATGATAGGAATAGTGTTAGGGGAGTACAACTAGGGCAACTGCCCCCTGGTCAGAGAGAGCCCTAAGCCAGCTAGAAGCTAAAGAAGCACTGCCTGGGCTTTTCAGTCCCCAGTTATGACTCTAGCAGGATATATATTTCAAATCTGATATATTCTAATGACAAAATAGAAATAAAATGATTTTTTTCTACCTTTTGTTGTCTCTGGTTTCTGCTTTTATCTTCTTTTCACTCTTTTCCTTCCAGCGTCTGCCCTGTCTCTTCAATCCAGCATCTGCCCGTTCCATCCACTGTCTGTCCCTTCCAGAAACTGTCTGTCTCCCCCTGCCATCTCTCCTCTAGACCCCCCCTTTGGTCTGGCATCCATCATCTTCCCTCTGTTCCCTCATGGTCTGGCATCTTTCTCCTTTCATCTCTCTTTCCCTCCCCCCTGTGGTTTTTAGCATCTCTCTCTTCTCATTTCCTCCACTCAGATCTGATATCTCTGTCTCCTTCCCCGTTCTCTGGCATCTCTCTCTCTGTTCTCTTCCCTTCTCTGGTCTTCCTTCTTTATTTTCTGCCTCTGTCTAAATTAATTCTCTCTTACTATGCAGTCCTCAGTTTCCCTCTTTTCACCATATCTACCCACAGCAAGCCACCCCTTTCCTTCACCCGTCCACTATCTCACTAACTCTATCTTCTTCCCCCATTCAGCATATGTACTTTTCTTTATCCCTCCTTCCATCCAGTATGTGTTCTTTCTCCACTTCCATTCAGCATTTGCTCTCCCTTCTCTCCACTTCCATCATCTGCCCCTTCTCTCTCTTTCCCCCCACTTCCATCATCTGCCCCCTTCTCTCTCCCTACTTCCATCATCTGCCCCTTCTCCCTCCCCCTTCTCTCCACTTCCATCATCTGCCCCTTCTCCCCACTTCATCATCTGCCCTCTTCTCTCTCCCCATTTCTTCCCACTTCCATCATCTGCCCCCTTCTCTCAATCTCTCCATCCACCATAGGCCCATCTTTCTCCCTTCCTCACCTTTCCGATATGAGCAACAAGATCGTCAATGCCCCCCCCCCCCCGCGATGACACTTAAGATCAGTAACGGGCCTCCTACCCCCGGCATCAACAGAACTTCAGATGGACAATGCGGTGCTCAGTCAAAAGCGGAAACAGGAAGCTGAGTCAGAGGGAAGCTTTTGACGTGAGCACTAGAGAATGACACAGGAAAAAAAATCTGTCCCTGTCACTGCACCATCCCCTTCACTACTCCATCACTGCCATTCCCTTCACTGCCCCGTCACCGTTCCTGCAGCATCCATACAAGCCTCAGTACTGCAATATTTAGCTTGTTCAGCTGGCAGGGCTTTGTTTATAAATTTTTATCAACACAACTAATATACTACTTTATCCCGTAGCAAAAAAAGAAATATAATTTTTTTTCTACCTTTGTTAACTGGTTTCTACTTTCCTCATCTTCTCATTCAATTCCTTCCATCCACTCTCTATCTTCTCTCTGCGTCATCCATTTGCTCCGTTACTGTGCCTCTCCCTTTCTCCCCCCTTCTAAATTGGTCTGGCACCCAGCTTCTTCCCTCCTCTCCCCCCATAGTCTGGCATCTAACTTCTTCCCTTCCAGCATCTTCTCCCCACTCTCTGTTCCCCATTTCCCTTCCGCGTCTTCTCCCCACTCTGTCTTCCCCATTTCCCTTCAGTGTCTTCTCCCCCTCTGTCTTCTCCATGTGCTTTCAGCGTCCTTCTCCCCCTCTGTCTTCCCCATGTGCTTTCAGCGTCCTTCTCCCTCCCTCTGTTTTACCCATTTCCCTTCAGCGTCATTTCCTCTCCACCCCACCTTTCCTCCCTTTCTCCCTCCCTGCCCCTTACCTTTGTGGCGCTTTCACCCTCCTTACCTTCGTGGCGCTTTCACCCCCCCACCTTCGTGGCGCTTTCACCCCCCCAACAGGCCAGGTCTGACAAACCTCCCTGCCCTGTGGCCGGCGATGTCTAAACTGCCTTCTTTCAGCAGCTGGAGCATTGTAGTTGCATATGGCTGCTGTAAAGGTCATCTCTGATGCATCCGGAAGTTGCATCAAAGACGACCTTTACAGCAGCCATATGCAACTACAATGCTCCGGCTGCTGAAAGAAGGCAGTTTAGATATTGCTGGCCACAGGGCAGGGAGGTTTGTCGGACCGGGCCTGTTGGGGGGGTGAAAGCGCCACAAAGGGGGGGGGATGAAAGTGCCACGAAGGTAAGGGGCAGGGAGGGAGAAAGGGAGCTGATTCAACTCGGCGGCGACAGTAAGGAGGGCGGCAGTAAGGAGCGAGGGAGCGCGATAGGGACCCGGCTGGCTGTGCACCCCCCCCCAAGGCTGCACCTGGGGCAGACCTCCCCCCCGCCTCCCCTTGGTACGCCACTGGTTTGGACTCTCCCCCACCAAGACAGATGTAAAGGATTCCATTGCTCATACATTTCTGTTACCTTCTGTAATTACATTACATTACATTAGTGATTTCTATTCTGCCATTACCTTGCGGTTCAAGGCGGAATACACAAGAGTTGTCAGAAGGTTACAAGAGTTGTAACATTACATGAGAATTGTCATAGGCATTACATAAGAATTGTTGAGAATTTAAGAATTACATAAGAATTGTCGAGAACTTAAGGAGTAACATGTTGGGTAATTAGAAACATTTTAGATTAGATATGGGTGGAGCGTGTGGTAGGTGGAATTAGGGAAGGAACTGGTCGTGTTAAACAGGTTTTATGTGTTTTTTGAAGAGTAGGGTTTTAGTTTCTTTTTTGAAGGTTTTATAGTTTGTGGTTGTAGATAGCAGATTGGTGATTTGTCTGTCTAGTTTAGCTGTTTTGGTGGCCATTAGGTTGTCATAAAGTTTTCCTCTTTTGACAATTTTTGTTGGTGTGTGTGTGAATAGTGAGTGGGTTCTCCTGTGCCTGGTTGTGGTGGATTGGGTTAGTCGGCTGTTCCAGTAGGTTGGGCTTTCTCCATTAATAGCTTTGTATAGTAGGCAGTAGAATTTGAAGTGTATTGTATTGGGAGCCAGTGTGAGTCGTGGTATGCTTCTGTGATGTGATCATATTTTTTCAATGAGTAGATGAGTCTTAGGGCTGTATTTTGTATTGTTTGTAATTGCTTTATCATGGTTGCTGGGCAGTGGAAGTATAGTATGTTGCAGTAGTCTATTAGTCCAAGGATAAGAGATTGTACCAAAAGTTGGAATTGTTTCCTGTCGAAGAATTTTCAGATTTGTCTTAGGTTTCTCATAGTCACGAATTATGTTTTTATTATTTTGTTGATTTGTGGTTGCATGGTACAGCCTCTGTCAATCAGAACTCAAAGAAGTTTTAGTGTGGGTTGAATGGGCTATGATATCGAGTTTATTACTAGGTTTGTTAAGGTTGGAGTTTTGCTGTTTTCTAGGAGGATGAATTTTGTTTTGTCAGAGTTAAATTTTAGTTTGCGATTTGTCATCCATGTTGCTACTGTTTCAAGAGTTCTGTGTATTGTGCCTGTCATGGTGGATTCTGGGTGGTCGAAGGGGAGGAGAATGGCGATGTCATCTGCATAGCTGTATGAGGTTATGCCATGTTTGTCTAGGTAGGAGCTGAGGGAGGCTATGTATCTATCTATATAATAATAAAACGCTAAGCGTGCATGCGCATTCGCGCCGCGTGTTCCCTGATCTGTCGCGCTGTGGTGGCACGAGTGTGCATACGCTAGATAGCGCGGAGTGAGGGATCGGCACTTATGGGAAGGAGAGCAGGCCTGGGATTCGGCAGAGGGCAGACGCCAAAAAGGGCTCGGCACAGTGGAAGACGGACAAACTGAAATCTGAAGTTGGTTGTTGGGGGAGAGGCGCTCGCTCGCCCCATGCCACATCACACTCCCCATCCGCTACAAAGGACTCCAGGACGCCCTCGGATGTCGGTTTAAGGCCTGCGCGGCGGTGCGGCTGCCAGTAGGAGTCGGTTTCCGTGTAAGGCAGATCGTCGTCGTCGCCCTTGGGAGAACGGCATAGAAAATTTAATAAATAAATTTAAAAAAAACTAATGTATCTGGGGCAATGGGGGGATTAAGTGACTTACCCAGGGTCACAAGGGCCAGCATGGGATTTGAACCCACAACCTCAGGGTGCTGAGGCTATAGCTCTAACCACTTACTCGGGCCAGGGGGAGAGGGAAAGGGGTCTGCTTTGGGGGGAGGGGTGTGCTGGGGGCCAGACAGCAAACATGCTTTGCTCTGGGAGGGGGGGAACAGAAGAAGGCCATGGAGCAGGCAGCCATGGCACAACAGGGGGCCAGGGGGAGAGGGAAAGGGGCCTGCTTTGGGGGGATGGGTGTGCTGGGGTAGGCAGCAATCATGCTTTGCTCTGGGAGGGGGGAACAGAAAGGGGGCCACAAAGCAGGTAGGCAGGGCAAAACAGGGGGCCAGGGAGAGAGGGAAAAGGGGCTGCTTAGGAGGAGGGGTGTGATAAAAAACAAAAACAGACAGACAGCGGCCAAGGAGAGAGAGAGAGAGAAAGACAGACACACACATCTATTCTAGCACCCGTTAATGTAACGGGCTTAAAGACTAGTATATTAAATAATGTGGGAGAGAGAGATGATCCCTGAGGAACTCTGCAGGGGTTGGACCATGGTTCTGATTTTTCTTTATTTTTTTTAACCCTGTAGGTTCTGGATTGTAAGAAGCCTTTAAACCATGCGAGTAGCTTGCCTGAGATTTCTATGGAGTCTAGTGTTTGTAGGAGGATGTCATGATCTACTAGGTCGAAGGCTGCAGAGAGGTCTAGTTGTATGAGCAGGATTTTCTTGCCTGTACAGAGATGCTGTCTAGCTGTGTCCATTAGTTTTCCTAGTAGGGTTTCAGTGCTGTAGTTGGTTCTAAAGCCTGACTGTGTAGGGTGGAGTAAGTTATGGTTTTCTAGGTATAAGGTTAATGTTTTGGCTACGAGGCCTTCCATCAGTTTGACGTACTGTGGGATTGAGGCTATGGGTCTGTAGTTAGATGGTATCGGAGTTATGATGATTTCGCTGAGGTCTTGTGGGAAATGTCCATCTAAGAGTAGAGATTGTATCCATTGTAGGAGCAGGGAGCGGAATAGTGTACTTGAGGCTTTCAATAGGTATGGGGGGCAGTGGTTAAGATCACATGCTGCATGGCTGTATTTATTATATAGTTTGTTGAAGTCTGACCATTGTATGGGTGCGAAGTGGGACCAGGTTCTGTCTGCTGCAACTGATTCGTTTTCTGTGGGGGAAAATGAGGTCTCTTCTGTGTGAGTGGGAATTCTGTCGAACGTGGCTCTGATGTTTGCAATCTTGCTTTTGAAGTATGTGGCTAAGAAGGTAGCTGAGGGAGGGGGGGAGTTGCTGTTGTCTGCATGAGCGGACTGCTGGGCATGATGGACCAGCAGAGGCATTGCTTATGTACTTATGTAGAAGTCAGACTTACTGGCCTGTAATTCCCTACTTCTTCCTTACTTCCACTTTGGTGTAGAGGGACCACATCCACCCTTCTCCAGGCCTCCTGTACCTCTCCCATCTCTAGACAAGCTTTCAAAAGGTCAGTCAGTGGAGCCTCCAGAACTTCCCTAAGTTCCTTCAGCACCCTCGGATGTATACCATCCAGGCCCATCACTTTGTCTACCTTTAATTTAGCTAGTTCCTCATAAACACAACCCTCTGAAAATTGATCGGGGTCTACAACTCCATCATCCCTATTTGCATTTGTCTTCTGCGGTCCTGCTCCCGGATCTTCAGCCGTGAACACAGAACAGAAATATTTGTTAAGCAATTCAGCCTTTTCTTTACAGCTTCTACATCCCCTTCACTTGTAGGAATGGTTGCTGCATCCAGACAACTGAGAAAGAGAAAACTCTGAAAAGCGTCCGCGTAGGTGAGTGGAAGGGAGGGAGATGGCCTGATGAGGGGAAGAGATACCAAGACCATGGAGCCCCCCTGGAGCAGTGAGGCTCAGGGCAGCTGCCCTGTCTGCCCTCCCGTAACACCGGTCTGCCTGTGTTGGTCCCTTCACAGCTCCTGGGGGTGCGCTTACCAGCATCTTAAAGCATCGTGCAGGCAGGGTAGCCAACCGGAGCAATCCTGCCTGCAGGAAACTTCAAAGAGGCTGGTAGGCCTGCCCCGGGAGCCACGAAGGGGCAGACAGAGCCAAGGAGAGTCACAGGTTTGTTGGGATTTTTTTTGCCGTTGGCAATCGGAAAGGAGTGAGTGTTGCGATCGCAATGGGAATGCTGAACATGGGATGGGTGGGAAGGGAGGCAACACAGCAGATACTTTACTGTGGGGATAAGGCCATTCATCGCTCCATGGGGTGGTGAATGGCCTTGTCACCCTACCTACAGCAACCAGTCTTTTTTCCTCCTGTTCCTGCAGGTTACCCGTGGCTACCCATGGGTAACAGTCACCGTGTCATTCTCTAGTGGGGGAGTTACCGGTGCCAGAAATAGTATTCAATTCTGATGAATAAGAGAAACTCAAACAATCTCTGTAAGACTGGAAGATGTAATAGGTTTCTTTAACATATTGAATAGTAGCAAATCACTTGGACCGGTTGGCACACATCCAAGAGTGCTGATAGAATTGAAAAATGAACTTGCAGAGCTATTAGTAATTTTTCTCTAAAATCCAGCATAGTACCAGAAGACTGGAGGATGGCCTACGTGATGCCGATTTTTAAAAAGGATTCCAGAGGTGATCATGAAATTAAGTCTGACATTGGTGCTGGGCAAAAGAACAAAATTACAAAACATATACATAAGTGTGGATTAATGAGAAAAAGCCAACATGGATTTAATCAAGGGAAATCTTGCCTCATCAATCTACTGGATTTCTTTGAAGGGGGTAAATGAACATGTGGATAAAGGTGAGCCGGTTGATATTGTGTATTTGGATTTTCAAAAGGCATTTGATAAAGTACCTCATGAAAGACTTCTGAGGAAATTAGAAAGTCATGGGATAGGAGATAATATCCTATTATGGATTAATATCCTATTATGGATTAAAGACAGAAAGAGAGAATAGGTTTAAATGGTCAATATTCTCATTGGAGAAGGGTAAATAGTGGGGTTCCCCATGGGTCTATGATAGAACCGAAGGGCAGACGTCTTCATCGACTTGTCGACCAATACTCCCAAGTCTCTTTCCTGGGGGGATCTCTCTGAGTACTACACCAGACATCCTGTATTCATGTACAATATTTTTGTTACCAACATGCATCACCTTACACTTGTCCACGTTAAACTTCATTTGCCATGTGGCCAATTTCTCGAGCATGTTTATGTCCTCTAGCATGTCTTCACAATCCTCCTGCATCTTTACTACTCTGAATAACTTCATATCGTCTACAAATTTAATCACCTCGCTCATTGTTCCAATTTCCAGGTCGTTTATAAATATTGTGACAGGGAAGCTCCTATCCCAGCTAAAAAAACTACTAAACCCAGCAGGCACATAGCCCTGGTCCCTGCAAAACCTGGCATGGAGCCAGGACAGCTGGCTCATCCAGGAGAGAGAGAGAAAAGGCAGGTCACAGCACAGCCCAAGAGCCAGATAGGGAGGGCACTGAAAACTAATAGTTTCCCCTATTACTCCTTTCCGCAAGCCCAGAAACCTAAAACCAACCCAGGAGGGGGTGGAGTCAGACCCTGGGGTGTGTCAAACAAATTGCCTCAAGTAAAAAGCAAGCAGGTCAATCAGGGGAGCTCAGCTGGTTCTAATCAAGAGCAGCCAGCAACCAGCAGGGACTGCAGCTTCCAGGGTTTTCCTGTTCCCCAGCCCAGAACGCTATCCAGAGGTCAGCCCAGCAGGAGGGAGATTGTAATCCCTGGAAGGTATCTTGCCTTGCCCGACAAACCCTGGGAGGGTGATCCAGGAGATTTGCATTGGAGAGGAAAGGTTATCAGAGAGCTAACACGCAGGCAAGGAGAGGGATGGGAGGAACAGCCTGAGGTCAATGGGTGGAGAAACAACCGTGGCTACGGGGCTAATGACTGGGAAATGAGCAGCCTTCCTGGTGAGAGTTAGAGAGCTGCACGGGAACGGGGATGACAGGAATCCCGCAGGACCCGCGGGGATCCCGCAGGTTCCCCCTTTGGGTCACGGGGATCCCGTGGGGACGCCCCCTAGGGTCACGGGGATCCCGTGGGAACGCCCCCTAGGGTCGCAGGGATCCCGTGGGGACGCCTCCGAGGGTTGCGGGGTTCCTGCAGGGTTGGATCGCAATGCACTCGAGCCGCGAGGGTAGTCTCCTTCTCCTTACCTGCCCTGTCGCAGCACACAGCCGAACGGAAATCTTCCCGATGTCAGCGCTGACGTCGGAGGGAGGGCTTAAGCCGGCTGTGTGCGGCAGGGCAGGTAGGGAGAAGGCAATGGCGTACGAAAGAGGGGGGAGGGGGCTGTCCGCCCCGGAGAATGTGCACAGCCGGTCAGGTCCCCCAATCGACCGACAACAGGCCCGGCCGACAAATCTCCCTGCCCTGTAGCCGCGAATCTAAATTACCTCTTACAGCAGCTTCACTACTCCAGCTGCTGTAAGAAGGTAATTTAGATTCGCGGCTACAGAACAGGGAGATTTGTCCGACCGGGCCTGTTCTGTTGTCGGTCGGGTGCAAAAGCGCCACAAAGGTGGAGGGAGGAAAGGTGGAGTGGAGAAGAAAAGACGCTTAAGGGGGGAGAAGGCCGCTGAAAGCACTGGGGAAGACAAAGGGGTGGAAAAGAACACTGAAAGGACATGGGGTAAACGGGAGGAGGGGGGGAAGGACCCTGAAAGCACTGGGGAAGACAAAGGGGTGGAGAATGCCACTGAAAGGACATGGGGAAAACAGGGGTGGAGAAGGCCGCTGAAAGGACATGGGGAAGACAGAGGGGGAAGAAGGCCGCTGAAAGGACATGGGGAAGACAGAGGGGGGAGAAGGACGCTGAAAGGACATGGGGAAGGCAGAAGGGGGAGAAGGATGCTGCCTGACAGGACATAGGGAAGATGGTGGGGGAGAAGGACACTGAAAGGAAATGGGGAAGAGGGAATGGGAAGAAGACGCTGGCAGGGAAGAAGACAGAGGTGCCAGACTATGGGGGGAGCGGAGGGAAAAAGATGGGTGCCAGACCAATTTGGGAGGGGGGAGAAAGGGAGAGGCACAGTAACAGAGCAAATGGAAGACACAGAAAGAAGAGAGGCAGTGGATGGAAGGAATTGAATGAGAACATGAAGAAAGCAGAAACCAGGCAATAAAGGTAGGAAAAAAATTCTTTTTTTTTTTTTTTTTTTTTGCTTAAGGATAAAGTAGTATATTAGTTGTGTTGATAAAAATTTATAAACATTAGAGGCTCTGGTAGAATCCCGTTTACAAAGTATGTATTCTTCCCAATTAATATTTCCAAATTAATAAAGTCTTTTTGCTTATTTTTAAATGGGTTTCTACCAGAGCCTTTAATTCAGTAGCATAATTAAATGAAATAACTATTTCTGTAGTTTATAGGGACGGGCGGGGACGTAGGGGATTCCTCGCGGGGACGTAGGGGATTCCTCGCAGGGACGGAGGGGATTCCTCGCAGGGACGGGTGGGGACGGAGGGATTCCTCGCGGGGACGGGTGGGAGTCCTCACGGGGACGGGTGGGGACGGGTGGGACTTTGGCAGGGACGGATGGGGACGGGTGGGATTTCTGTCCCCGCGCAACTCTCTAGTGAGAGTGAACCTGGAGAGGACATGGATATAGGAGGGAGTGAGATATGAGAGGTCCTGCCAGTCCTCACGGAAATCCAGTCCGGGTTAATTGAAACCCTGAAGTAAAGCAGGGCTTGGAGCAGGGCAAAAGCAGCTCTGCCCAATTAAGGAAAGATATGGTGATAAGTTTTGAGTTGCCATACTTCTGGGGGACTTATGAAAGAAAAGTAAATGATTTTGGTTTTCCTCTTGGGACTGATTCAATTGTATGAGGAATCTGAAAGCTTGCACAGGTTGTGCCTGGCCGCACCAAGTAACTAAGGACACATTTTGAAATTATTGGTTAGAACCAAACCTTTTTGTGTTAACCAGCACTGTTTAGTTTGACCTGGAAGTTCCCGGCAGGTCACGGGGACTTGAGCACATGTTTTGCCTTAGAGAATGTAAAGAACTAATTACATGTTCCAACATGTTTTTTTTTTTTTAACTTTAATAAACCTGAGTGCAGTTTCTAGAAAATCCATCTTCCGGGTTTTCATTCATCCAGCCACATAAAAGGCGCTACATTAAATCACCGAGCCCTGCTTCCCACCTACTCAGGAACCGGCCCGGCCACAATTAGTTGAAGAGCACAGGCTCAAGCACCGAACCCTGGTGATACTTTTCCAGTCCGAGTATTGTCCATTTACCCCCACTCTCTGTTTTCTATCTGCCAACCAGTTTTTATGCACGTGAGTATTTCACCCTTAATCCCATGGCTCGCAATTTTTCGAAGTAGTTGTTTATGTGGGACCTTGTCAAACGCCTTCTGAAAATACAGATATACAATGTCGACCGGGTCACCTTTGTCTATCTGCCTGTTAACTCCCTTGAAAAAGTGTAGCAAGTTTGTCAAGCAAGATCTTCCTTTGCTGAAGCCGTGCTGGCAGGTTCTCATCAGATTGTGTCCGTCAAGGTGGTCAACGATGCGGTCCTTTATCAGCGCCTCTACCATCTTTCCCAGTACCGAGGTCAGACTCACCGGCCTGTAGTTTCCCGGATCTCCCCTCGAACCTGTCTTGAAGATCGGCATAACATTCGCCACTTTCCAGTCTTCCAGAATCCTTCCCGATTTGATTGATAGATTGGTTATTAGTTGAAGCAGTTCAGCTATAACCTCTTTCAGTTTCTCAATTACCATCAGATGGATGCCGTCCGGTCCAGGGGATTTGTCGTTTTTAAGTCTGTCAATCTGCCTGCATACCACTTCTAGACTGACCGTTAACCCTGTCAGTTTCCCGTCTTCATTTCCTAGGTATAGCCTGGCATCTTCTGGTATGTTGCATATATCCTCTACTGTAAATACAGATGCAAAAAACGTGTTCAGTTTGTTGGCTATGGTTTTGTCCTCCTTTATCACTCCCTTTATTCCATGGTCATCCAATGCCCCCCCTCCTGCTTCCTTCGCGGGTCATTTCCCCTAAATATATTGAAAGAACAGCTTGAAGTTTTTTGCATCCTTGGCAATTTTTTCCTCATAGTCCCTTTTGGCCCTTCTTACCGCCTTATGGCACCTGTGTTGATGTTGCTTGTGCAGTTTTCGTCCATTTTTGACCTTTTCCATACTTTAAATCTTGTCTCTGATAGCTTCTTTCACTGCTACAGTGAGCCATGCCGGTTCCTTATTCTTTTTCCTCTTGGATCCCTTGTTGATACGCGGAATTTAGAGATTTTGTGCCTCGGTGACTGTGTCCTTAAAAAGGGACCTCGCTTGCTCTAGCGTTTTTACAGCATCTATCCTCTTCTTAATCTTCTTCCCCACCATGAGTCTCATCCCTTCGTAATTCCCTTTTCAGAAGTTCAGCGCTGTGGCCATCATTCTGGATCATTGTTTCACCCCGTGTCCAGGTTGAAGCAGATCACTGCTTCCCAGCGTCCTTTCTACTTCTACATCTTGCGCCGTTCCTCGTAGTCCATTTAGAATTAAGTCCAGAATTGTATTTCCTCTCGTGTTTTCCCTGACAAGTTGTTCCAGGAAGCAATCGCCCACTGCATCCAGGAACTTGGTTTCATTACTGCAGCCGGAGGTGCCTAGGTTCTAGTCTATCCCTGGGTAATTGAAGTCACCCATAATAACTGCATTTCCTCCCTTGCAGTTGTGTTTAATCTCAGCTTCATCAATTTTTTCGGACTGCCCTGGGTGTCGGTAGTAGATACTGATATTCATTTCCTTTCCATTTGTTCCCGGAATTTTGACCAATAGAGATTCTAACTTATTCTTTGTTTCTGGTGTGTTCTCTCCATCAGACTCTTTGATGTACAGGGCAATGCCCCCACCTTTTTGACCCACTCTGTCTCTGCGGTATAGCTTGTATCCCAGTAGCACAGTGTCCCTGATGTTTTTCTCATTCCACCATGTTTCTGTGATGCTGATGATATCAAGGTTCTCTTTTTGTGCCATAGTTTCTAATTCACCCATCTTGTTCCTTAGACTCCTTGCGTATGTGTATATACACTTGAGTTTGCGGCATGTTACTTTCTTGCAATTTCTTCCCTCTTTCTGTCCTGTCCATGATCCGCTGAGTCTTCCCCGCTAACTTCTTGCATGGTATTCTCTGCAAGACTTTGGCTTTTCCCTTCTTCCTAGTTTAAAAACTTCTTAATTTCTCTCTTGATGTTGCTTGCAAGTAGCCTCGTTCCATCTCCACTGAGGTGGAGTCCATCCTTCCTGAATAGCTTGCTCTTCCCCCAGAGAGCTAGCTCCGCCCACCCACATCGCGTCAGCGACTTCAGCCGGGCTCCCCCTTAAAAGGCAGGGAGCCAACGGCGCGCAGCCGTTCGGCGCGCTGCGAAGGTGGGAGCGCCTTTGCGGAGGAGCCTTAAGAAGGAGCCAGGAGCACAGGCAGCCCAGTAGAGAAATTCCTGAGGTACATTTTCTCTAATTTATTCGCGATTCATTCTCATTCTCTTTCTCTCTCTTCTCTTACAGAACACAGGAAAGAGAACAGAGAAATGGAGGCTGCAGGAATCCAGCAGGGCTACCCAGTATACTGCATCGCCTGTCATATGTATGACTACCTCCCCTTTGGGAGGCGGGCATACATATGCAATCGATGCCAGGAACTGGATAGCCTGAAGAGGGAGGTCGGAAGGCTGCAGGTTAGAGTCCAGGAGCTGGAGGGACTCTGCTCAATAGAGGAACAGTGTGGGGAAACGGAGGATACTACCAGAGAGAGCCACATCACAGAACAAGTCAGAGAGCTCGAGAAGTTCATAGAGGAGGCCTGGCAGATGGCAGAGGCACAGGACCACCAGCGTATCAGACGGGAACCGGCAGCTGGAGGTCAGGAACCAACAAACACCATGGGAGTGGGACCTAGCGTAGGGTCTGAAAATGCAGATGATGGTACCCAACAGGACCTGGCGGAAGGACCAGCGGAGATCCAGCAGAGCCCGGAGGACACGGACCTGAGACCAGAGAGACATCTGAGGAAGGGGAAATCTGCTGTTGTAATAGGAGACTCAATCTTGCGAGAAGTGGACAGTCACATTGCCGGAGGGAGGGAGGACCGACTAGTGACATGTCTCCCGGGGGCAAGAACAACGGACGTCATCAGCAGAATTGATAGAATCCTGGAGGGAGCCGAGACAGAGGAGACGGCAGTTGTAATCCACATTGGAACCAACGACATCAGCAGGAAAAATTTCAACCAGACTACACTGACTGAGCAGTTCAGGATCCTGGGGCGGAAACTGAAGCTGAGATCAAAGAGGATAGCCTTCTCGGAGATCCTGCCAGTACCAAAAGCAGACGCAAGAAGACAGAGCGAACTACAAGTAATGAACGGATGGCTGAGGAGATGGTGCGAGGAGGAGGGATTCCACTTTGTTCGAAACTGGACGACCTTCTTGGGGAAGAACAAGCTCTACAGGAGAGATGGACTGCACCTGAGCACAGCTGGGACGAGGCAGCTGGCAAGAAACATCCAAAACGCCATAGACCTAGCTTTAAACTGAGGAGAAGGGGAAAGCCGGAAGTCGATCTGGCCTCGACACACCGGACATTGGTATCAAAAAATGATACTGAGCAAGGACATTGCAAAAGAGAGCTTGGGACCGAGTGGGATCTTTTGGACAAAGGGACTGAGAGAAAATTCTTGGGCAAAGGGACTATGAGAGGCTTCTTGGATAAAGGGACTGAGGGGACACTTTTGGGCAAAGGGACCGAGTGGGAACTCTTGGACAAAGGGGCTGAGAGGGACTTTTTGGACAAAGGGACTGGGAGGGAACTTTTAGACAAAAGGGCTGAGTGGAAATCTTCAGAAAAAAGGCCCACAGATGCAATGCAGGGGCCCAGTGCCCAAACGAATCTAACAGGCATGGTTGAAAGAGAACAATGGGAGCCAGGGGACCATCCAAAAAAGGGGATACTGGATGGGGGCAAAACGGACACGCCACGGGAGGTGGATGACCGAGTAAAGGCAAGCCAGGTGGGAGCGCCGAGCCATGGAAAGAAAACAGCAGGGCGGGCGACAAATCAGGACCTATATTGCCTCTACACAAATGCGAGGAGCCTCAGGGCCAAAATGGGAGAGCTGGAAATTATAGCCAGTCAAAAAGCCCTGGACATAATTGGAATCACAGAAACGTGGTGGGCTGACGACAATAAATGGGATGTGGTCATACCAGGGTACAAACTTTACAGGAGAGACAGGACACACAAGAAGGGTGGAGGAATAGCGCTATACATAAAAGACTCCATACCCTCAACCAAAATGGAAACAGCAGTAAGGTCGGAAGGCTTGGAATCAATATGGGTTAAGCTACCAGGAGGATCTGGAGCAGACATCAAATTGGGTCTATACTATCGTCCGCCTGGCCAATCGGAAGAAATCGACCGGGACCTGGAGACGGAACTGCGGCAGGTATGCAAGAATGGAAGTGTGGTGGTGATGGGGGACTTCAACTACCCTGGGATAGACTGGAGTATTGGGCACTCAAGTTGCGAGAGAGAGACCAAATTCCTGGAAGCCACGAGGGACTGCTTCCTGGAACAGCTGGTCACGGAACCTACACGAGGAGAAGCTACTCTTGATCTAATCTTCAGTGGACTGGGGGGACCTGCAAAGGAAGTAGCGGTATTAGACCCACTGGGGAACAGCGATCACAACATGATCCAGTGCAGACTAGAACTGGGATCATCCAGGGTGAAAAGAACCACAACAACAGCGCTCAACTTCAGAAAAGGGAATTATGATGCAATGAGGAAAATGGTGGGGAAGAAACTCAACGGCAGCACAAGGAAGATAGAGTCCGTAGAAAGCGCCTGGACCCTGCTCAAGCGTACGGTGCACGAAGCACAGAACCTGTACGTCCCCAGGTTCAGAAAAGAGTGCAAGAAAAATCGAATAAAGAACCCAGCATGGATAACGGCAGCTGTAAAAAAGGCAATCAGTAACAAGAAAGCATCGTTCAAAAAATGGAAACAGGACCAAACGCAGGCTAACCAAAAGGAACACAAGGAAAGCCAGAAGGAGTGCCACCGAGTGGTTAGGAGAGCAAAGAGGGAATATGAAGAGAGACTAGCGGGAGAGGCAAAAAATTTCAAATCATTCTTCAGGTACGTAAAGGGAAAGCAACCAGCGAGGGAGGAAGTGGGGCCCTTGGATGATGGGGATAGAAAGGGAGTAGTGAGGGAGGAAAAAGAAATAGCTGACAAGTTAAATGACTTCTTTACGTCGGTCTTCACGAGGGAGGACACATCCAACATTCCGGAACCAGAGAAAATAGAAAATGGAGATCAAGATAGCAAGCTGGTCCAATTAGAGGTGAGCCAGGAGGATGTCCTCAGGCAGATAGACAAGCTAAAGAGCGACAAGTCACCAGGTCCAGACGGCATTCACCCAAGGGTGCTCAAGGAATTAAGGAATGAAATAGCAGAGACACTTCAGCAAATATGCAACCTATCCCTAAAAACTGGAGAGATCCCGGAGGACTGGAAAATAGCTAATGTCACGCCCATCTTCAAGAAGGGTTCGAGGGGCGACCCGGGAAACTATAGGCCGGTAAGCCTCACATCGGTCCCGGGAAAGATGATGGAGGCACTGATTAAGGACAGCATCTGTGACCATATCGAAAAAAATGGACAGCTAAGGTCGAGCCAGCATGGGTTCTGCAAGGGTAGGTCTTGCCTCACAAACTTGTTGTACTTCTTTGAGGGGGTAAATAACCAGGTGGACAAAGGTGAACCCATAGACATAATTTACCTAGACTTCCAGAAAGCCTTCGATAAGGTACCACATGAGCGGTTGCTCAGGAAGCTATGGAATCATGGGGTGCGCGGGGAGGTCCACCGATGGATCAAAAACTGGCTGGCAGACAGGAAGCAGAGGGTTGGTGTAAAGGGCCATTACTCGGACTGGCAAGGGGTCACGAGCGGGGTTCCTCAAGGATCGGTGCTGGGACCGCTCCTGTTTAACATATTCATTGACGACCTGGAGGCGGGAACAAAATGCGAGGTCATCAAATTCGCAGATGACACCAAACTATTCAGCAAGGTTGAAACCACGGTTGACTGCGAGAATCTCCAAAGGGATCTTACGACATTGGAAGAATGGGCGAAAAAGTGGCAAATGAGCTTCAATGTAGGGAAATGCAAGGTCATGCATATAGGGAGAAGGAACCCGATGTTCACTTACAAAATGGGGGGATCAATGCTAGGGGTCAGTAATCTGGAAAGAGACTTGGGAGTGATGGTAGACACGACATTGAAGGCGTCGGCACAATGCGCCACAGCCTCGAGGAAAGCAAACCAAATGTTAGGTATCATTAAGAAAGGTATCTCGACCAGAACGAAGGAAGTCATCCTGCCACTGTACCGGGCTATGGTGCGCCCGCATCTGGAATACTGTGTACAGTTCTGGTCACCGTACCTCAAAAAGGACATGGCAATGCTTGAGGGAGTCCAGAGAAGAGCAACTAAACTGATTAAGGGTATGGAAAACCTTACATACACTGACAGACTGAAGAAGCTGGGGCTGTTCTCCCTGGAAAAGTGGAGACTCAGAGGAGATATGATAGAGACCTTCAAGATCCTGAGGGGCATCGAAAAGGTTGACAAAGACAGATTTTTCAATTTGAAAGAAACCACAAGAACAAGGGGTCACTCGATGAAATTGAAGGGGGACAGGTTTAAAACAAACGCAAGGAAGTTCTTTTTCACACAGAGGGTGGTGGACACATGGAACACCCTTCCGGAGGCCGTGATAAGAAATAGCACAGTACAGGGTTTCAAGAATGACCTGGATAGGTTCCTGGAAGACAAAGGGATTGAGGGGTACAGATAAGAGCAGTGGAAGGTTTAGAGATAAGTGTAGAGGTAGGCATAAAATTAGTCAGGGACCGCTGATCAGGCAATATGCCTGATGGGCCGCCGCGTGAGCGGACCGCTGGGCTGGATGGACCTCTGGTCTGCCCCGGCGGAGGCGACTACTTATGTACTTATACTTATGTACTTAACGTCATCCAGTTGTGCATAAAGTGGAATCCTATCTGAAACCTATCCTATCTGATGAGGACCAGCCAGCACGGTTTCAGCAAAGGCAGATCTTGTTTGACAAACTTGCTGCACTTCTTCGAGGGAGTGAACAGGCAGATAGACAAGAGCGACCTGGTTGACATTGTATATCTGGACTTTCAGAAGGCATTCGACAAGGTTCCACATGAACGACTACTTCGGAAAATTGTGAGCCATGGAATCGAGGGTGAAATACTCATGTGGATTACAAACTGGCTGGAGCATAGGAAACAGAGAGTGCAGGTAAATGGACAATGCTCGGACTGGAAAAGCATCACCAGTAGGGTACCGCAGGGCTCGGTGCTTGGATCTTTATAAATGATCTGGACATAGGTACGATGAGCGAAGAGATTAAATTTGTGGATGATACGAAGTTATTCAGAGTAGTGAAGATGCAGGGGGATTGCGAAGAACTGCAAAGTGATATAATCAGGCTCGAGGAATGGGCATCGACATGGCAGATGACGTTCAACGTGGACAAGTGTAAAGTGATGCATGTCGGTAACAAAAATCTCATGCACGAATACAGGATGTCCGGGGCGGTACTTGGAGACACCTCCCAGGAAAGGGACTTAGGAGTTCTGATCAACAAGTCGATGAAGCCATCCACACAATGTGCGGCGGCGGTGAAAAGGGCAAATAGAATGCTAGGAATGATAAAGAAGGGGATCCCGAACAGATTGGAGAAGGTTATCATGCTGCTGTACTGGGCCATGTTACGCCCTCACCTTTAGTACTGCGTAGAGCACTGGTAGTACAAGAAGGACACAGAGTACTCAAAAGGGTCCAGAGAAGAGCGACTAAGATGGTTAGGGGTTGAAGGAGCTGCCATACAGCGAAAGATTAGAAAAACTGGGCATCTTCTCCCTTGAATGGAGGAGATTGAGAGGGGACACGATCGAAACATTCAAGATACTGAAGGGAATAGACTTAGTAGATAATGACAGGTTGTTCACCCTGTAGGGAGAACGAGAAGGCACTCTCTAAAGTTGAAAGGGGATAAATTCCATACAAACGTAAGGAAGTTCTTCTTCACCCAGAGAGTGGTAGAAAACTGGAACGCTCTTCTGGAGTCTGTCATAGGGGAAAACACCCTCCAGGGATTCAAGACAAAGTTAAACAAGTTCCTGCTGAATAAGGATGTATGCTGATAGGGATGGTCTCAGTCAGGGTAGCTGCTATTGGGCAGTGGCCGGAGAAGGAGGAGCAGGAGGACTTTCCTCCTGTTCCCGAAAATTCACCTAAGAACAGGAGGATGGAGGGAGCCTTGTCACAAGGAGCAGGAGGGACCAGGCACCCTCCTGCTCCGAACTATTTTAAAGCCCGACCGCCTGGGCTGACCTGGGGTGGGAGGCTTAGGAGCAGGAGGAACTGAGCACTTTTCCTGCTCCCAATGTTTTGGGGAGAGTTGGCATCCCTCCTGCCATATTCGTGCAGGATGGGAGGCATCGTTTTTGGGTTTTTTAAAAAAAAATTGCCGATGGTAGGAGGGAATTGGCATTCTTCCTGTTTTTTCTTCAGGGGGAGGGCGCATTTGTGTGGGGAGGGCACATTTTTTTGACAGGCCTGCCCATCTTTTATTAATTTTTTTATGGGGCAGATATTTAATATCTGTGCCATGGAAAAAATGAATAAAAAAGGCAGGCAGGCCTGTCAAAAAACCTGCAGACTTGACGGTAACTCAGTTACCGACAGGTCTGCAGCAGTCGGGTTTGCTAATAGTAAAACCTGATGCAAAATAGCCAAGCATTTGTTAGTGAATCAATCGCTTGGCTATATTGCATGGGGTTTTGCTAATTTGCATGGGAGGATCGCTACAGGCTTGAGTGAATAGGGTTGGAGGGAAATTTGGTCGCAAAGGGCTCGCAAACCGATCAGTACACGCAGTGGCGTACCTGGCATATGTGACACCCGGGGCCCATCATTTTTTGACCCCCCCCCCCCATCTGTACAGAAAACATGATTTTTAGTAACAAACCACACGTCACACATGAGTACCTAGGAAAAGGCAGCATCTTACATACTGCAGTGAGCAATACAACATCAATACACCCATTGTAAAACTAAACAAGCCAGACTACTACAAATCAATCCTGCAGTCAAGCCTAACAAAAAACCATGTCTTTTGAACACACAGAACACAGAAAACACCTTCGTCTAGTATGGAATATGTCATCACAAACTAACCCCTCCCTCTTTTACAAAACTGTATTGTGGATTTTAGCCACGGTGGTAACAGCTCTGACGCTCATAGAATTCTGAGAATCAGAGCTGCTACCACCACGGCTGGCGCTAAAAAACGCTCCACAGTTTTGTAAAAGGGGGGATAAAATAGAAATACATAGATAAAGGTTAAATTGAACCAGTAAGAAGCTGGACTCTGTATACAATGCAACACCACAGAAACAGTGACACATGTCTCCTAAAGCAATAAATAAATAGAAAATTTTTGTTCTACCTTTGTCTTCTCTGGTTTCTGCTTTGCTCATCTTCTTGTTACTCTCTTCCTTCCATCTCTCTGCCCCTATATGGCATCTTCTCTCCTTCTATGCCCCTTCCAAAAACTGTATGCCTCCCCCTTACATCTCTCCTTTCACCCCTATTGGTCTGGCATCTCTCTCCTCTCCTTTCATTTCCCTTTCCCTTTTTTCCCTCATTTTCATTTTCAATTTATTTTCTGCATCTGTCTTGATTATGTTCTTACTACCCTCTCATCAATGTCCTTTTTTTACTGTCTACCTAAAGCTTGCCACCTCTTTCCCTCACCCCTTCTAGTATCTAACTCTATTCTTGTTCCTCAATCCAGCATGTGCCATTTTTTCTTTCTCCTCCCCACTTCCTTCCAGCGTCTGCTCCCCCTCTCCCTCACATTTCCATTCAGTGGCTGTCCCTCCTCTCCCCCACACTTCCATTCAGTGTCTGTCCCTCTCTCTACCCCTTCCATCTGCTGTTCACCTTTTGTCTCGCCCCTTCCAGTCACTGCCCTTTCCATCCAATGTCTGCCTTCTCTCTCTTCCATACATCTTCCTTCTTTCTATGCTCCTTTCATAACTATCTATCCTGTGCCCCTTCTCTCCTTTGTACATGATTGATTTCAGCTCTGCCACCTCTCCATTTTTTTCTCTCTGTCACCAACCCATCCCCTATGCTCTGGCATCTCTCTCTTCTCCTTTCTTTCCTTCGCATCCCACAGTCTGGTATCTGCCCTTTCCTGATTCTCTGGCATTTCTCTCCTTTCCTTCCATCTTTCCCTCCCCCTCCATGCTCTGAGATCTCCCCCTTCCTTTTCCCTTAGTCTGGCATACCTTCCTCCTTCCCTACAAGCCCTGGCATATCCTTTCATTTCCTCCCTCATCTTCCTTCTCCCTCTAGCTTGTTACAGCAACACTCTCCCCTGCAGCTCTGAACTTCCCCACACCTGCTCCCCCCAAATTGCCAGTGCTTCGGTTACTCTTCTTTCTTCCTCCCTCGCCCCCACGCAGGACCTTGCGGCACCATCAGCTTTTAATCCTTCTAATGCCAGCCCTGCAGCTCCAGACTTCCCCCCCTCCCCCCGATCACTATTTTTTTAAATGTTATGGCAGCCGCGGCGCTGTATCCATCAGAGACTTCTAACCTCGGCCTGCCCCAGAACTCTTCCTGCAACAACAACTTCCTGTTGCCACCTAGGCGGGCGGTGGCTGCAGGAAGAGTTCCGGGGCAGGCCGAGGTTAGAAGTCTCCTCCGATGGATACAGCGCCGTGGCTGCCATAACATTTAAAATAATAGCGATCGGGGGGAGCAGGTGTGGGGAAGTCCGGAGCTGCAGGGCCGGCGTTAGAGGCAGAGAGAACAGCCGGCTATGCACCCCCCCAAGGCGTGCACCCGGGGCGGGGCGGGGCGGACCGCCCCCCCCCCACCCCCCTTGGTATGCCACTGAGTACACGATCGGTTTGCTTAGTGAATATGGGCCTAGGTTCCTTCCTGAGGTCTCACTGAGGATATGAAATAGATGCGATCCCCACTTCTAGACCTCTTCCACATAATTTATGGAGACGTGTTACTGAGCCTTGAAGGAGACCTGTGTGATTGCACTACAGTAAAATAAAAAAGATCAAAGTGAAAGCTAGGGCAAAACAGTTTAGGTAAAGATGCAAGTAATAATTAGCAATGTATTAAAAATATTTTATTTTTTATTTGCTTATAATGTCATTTGAAAACTGCTTGATGTTAATACAATTTTAATTTAATTCTTTATAGTGAGGGGGAGGGGGGACAACACTTACGTCAACATTAAAGTTAGAATAGGGTCATTAAATCCAGTGCCGTACCTAGTATATATGACAGCCAGTGCTGATTATTTTTTAACAACCCCCTCCTCTATATAAAAAAGATATTTTTAGTAATAATCCATGAGCCACACAACAAGGGTGCACATAGGAAAAGGCAGCATCTTAAACACTGCAGTGAGCACTAGAACATCGATCCACACATTGTAAAACTAAACAAGCCAGATCGTGCACAGTCAATTGATCCTGAACAGTCAATGCTAACAGAAAACCATGTCCTTTTCATACACACAGAACACAGATACACCCTCACCCAATATGGAATAATCAAACTAAAAATAGAAATATGTAGACAAAAGTTAAACTGAACCAAGAAACCAGACTCTGCATACAATGCAACACCACAGAAACAGTAACACATCCCCTAATATTGTACAAAATATAAAGACAGTAGATGTAAATTTGAAAAAAACTGCTACATAACAATCAACACTTTACAAATTAACAGAAATAAAACAAATAATGAGAAATAAGAAAATACAATTTTATTAGACTAATCCATTTTTCAATTAGCTTTCAAAGGCCAAATCTTTCTTCAAGACAGTACAATATACTGCTGTTATGGTATCCTGTCCTGACCTGAGGAAAGGGGTTTAGTCCCCCCAAAATTGCCTTATTTCTATTTCCTATTTATAAACTTTAATCAATACAGTTACAATAATAGGTGGTATAGAGCCTGTATTTCTGACTTACTAGTTTTTAGCCATTGTGTCTGCTGATTAGGTGGAGAAGGGAGGGGCTCTGATTTACTTCTAAGGTTAATTGCATTATCTTTGGGACAGTGCTGTGAACAAGGCTGCCCTGTGAACTTCAATAAGCTAAATTGCTCAGCATTTCATATTCTGCTCTTTTCACTGGTTTTCAGCATTATATCTGCTTAATTTCTCTTCTCCTCCCTGTTTCACAGAAAGCTTTTCGGGAGCTTGGTGAGGGAGTGAAACCTTTTGTAAAGACTTTAGCTTTTTCTGAAATACTGCCTGCATATGGAAAGGGAGAGCAAAGAGTGAAAAACACAGAGGACTTTAATAGATGGCTCAAAGCCTGGTGTCATCAAGAAGGCTTCAGGTACATAGGAGGATGAGGAAATACATGGAAGAACAAGAAGCTATATTGCACTGATGGGTTACATATTACTACAGCAGGAAAAAGAAACCGTGCAGAGAAATTTAGACAATATTTTTCTAGGCATTTAAACTAGAAGGTGGGGGTGGTGTATGTACGAAGGACAATTATAGAGACCACCCCTGGCAAAAGAAAAGATGTGATAGTAGTAAAGACTGCAACATAAGCAATATCAGCAACTCATTTCTTAGTATTGCAACGGAAAGTGAAACGAAACAAAAATCCATACGAAAAAGGAGATTATCGCTGAAAAATAGCTGGAAAGCGATGACCACAAATGCTCACAGTGTAAGCAACAAAGTTCATGATCTGCAAGCCCTGATGTTAGAGGCAGATCTAGATATTGTCGCTATCACAGAGACATGGTTCAGTAAATCACATGGATGGGATGCAAATATACCGGGATATAATCTTTTTAGGAAAGGCAGAGATGGTCAAAAAGGTGGAGGAGTAGCTCTCTATGTAAACATCAATATCCAAGCGACCGAAATGCAAGGGACCTGGGGAGAGGAAGAAGCGATATGGATTGCTCTGAAAAGAGAAGGTGGAACTTCTATCTATGTGGGTGTAGTCTACAGACCTCCGACTCAATCGCAGCAAATTGATAAGAATCTGATTGTGGATATCCAAAAGTTTGGAAGGAAAGAGGAGGTTCTGCTGTTGGGAGATTTCAACCTGCCGGATGCGGACTGGAATGTTCCGTCTGCAGAATCGGAAAGAAGTAGGGAGATTGTGGATGCCTTTCAAGAGGCTCTGCTCAGACAAATGGTGACAGAACCCACAAGGGAAAAAGCGATATTGGATCTGGTCCTCACAAATGGAGAGAGTATCTCTAATGTTCGAGTGGGTGCTCACCTGCGAAGTAGTGATCATCAAACGGTTTGGTTTGATATAACGGCTAAAGTGGAGAGCGGCCGCATGATACTTAAAGTCCTTGATTTCAAACGTACGGACTTTAATGCAATGGGAGAGTACCTGAAGAAAGAGCTGTTAGGATGGGAGGACATAAGAGAAGTGGAAAGACAGTGGTCTAAGCTGAAAGGAGCGATAAAAATGGCTACGGACCTTTATGTGAAGAAAATCAATAAAAACAAGATAAAAAGGAAGTCTATATGGTTCTCCAACCTAGTGGCTGAGAAAATAAAGGCGAAAGAGGAGAGCAGAAAGGACTACAGGGTGAAACTGAAAGAAGCCAAGAGAGAGATACATCTGGCAAAAGCACAGGCGGAAGAACAAATGGCTAAAAATGTAAAAAAGGGAGACAAATTTTTTCTGATATATTAGTGAAAGGAGGAAGATGAAAAATGGAATTGCTAGGCTAAAAGATGCTGGGAACCAATATGTTGAAAGTGATGAGGAGAAAGCAAATGTGCTAAACAAATACTTCTGTTCTGTGTTCACAGAAGAAAATCCTGGAGAAGGACCGAGATTGTCTGGCAAAGTTACATGAGAAAATGGAGTAGATTCTGCGCCGTTCACGGAGGAGGGTGTTTATGAGCAACTTGAAAAACTGAAGGTGAACAAAGCGATGGGACCAGACGGGATCCATCCCAGGATACTAAGGAAGCTCAGAGAGGTTCTGACGAGTCCTATTAAAGACTTGTTCAACAAATCTCTGGAGACGGGAGTGATTCCTGGGGATTGGAGGAGAGCGGATGTGGTCCCTATTCATAAAAGTGGTCACAGGGATGAAGCAGGAAACTACAGGCCGGTGAGCCTTAGTTCAGTTGTTGGTAAAATAATGGAAGTTTTGCTGAAAGAAATGATAATGTACTTCCTTGAATCTAATGGGTTACAGGATCCGAGGCAACATGGCTTTACAAAAGGTAAATCGTGCCAAACAAACCTGATTTAATTTTTTGATTGGGTGACCAGAGAGCTGGATCGAGGACATATACTAGATGTAATTTACTTGGATTTCAGCAAAGCCTTTGATATAGTTCCTCATAGAAGGCTGTTGAACAAACTTGAAGTGCTGAAGTTAGGACCCAAAGTGGTGAACTGGGTCAGAAACTGGCTGACGGACAGATGCCAGAGAGTGGTGATTAATGGAAGTCACTCGAAAGAAGAAAAGGTGAGTAGTGGAGTCCCTCAGGGTTCGGTGCTGGGGCCGAGCCTGTTCAATATGTTTGTGAGTGACATTGCTGAAGGGTTAGAAGGAAAAGTGTGCCTTTTTGCAGATGATACCAAGATTTGTAACAGAGTAGACACCGAAGAGGGAGTGGAAAATATGAAAAAGGATCTGCAAAAGTTAGAGGAATGGTCTAATGCCTGGCAACTAAAATTCAATGCAAAGAAATGCAGAGTAATGCATTTGGGGATTAATAATAGGAAGGAACCGTATATGCTGGGAGGAGAGAAGCTGATATGCACGGATGGTGAGAGGGACCTTGGGGTGATAGTGTCCGAAGATCTAAAGGCGAAAAAACAGTGTGACAAGGCAGTGGCTGCTGACAGAAGGATGCTGGGCTGTATAAAGAGAGGCGTTGTCAGTAGAAGGAAGAAGGTGTTGATGCCCCTGTACAAGTCATTGGTGAGGCCCCACTTGGAGTATTGTGTTCAGTTTTGGAGACCGTATCTGGCGAAAGACGTAAGAAGACTTGAGGTGGTCCAGAGGAGGGTGACGAAAATGATAGGAGGCTTGCGCCAGAAGACATATGAGGAGAGACTGGAAGCCCTGAATATGTATACCCTAGAGGAAAGGAGAGACAGGGGAGATATGATTCAGACGTTCAAATACTTAAAGGGTATTAACGTAGAACAAAATCTTTTCCAGAGAAAGGAAAATGGTAAAACCAGAGGACATAATTTGAGGTTGAGGGGTGGTAGATTCAGGGGCAATGTTAGGAAATTCTACTTTACGGAGAGGGTGGTGGATGCCTGGAATGCGCTCCCGAGAGAGGTGGTGGAGAGTAAAACTGTGACTGAGTTCAAAGAAGAGTGGAATGAACACAGAAGATTTAGAATCAGAAAATATTAAATATTGAACTAAGGCCAGTACTGGGCAGACTTGCACGGTCTGTGTCTGTATATGGCCGTCTGGTGGAGGATGGGTTGGGGAGGGCTTCAATGGCTGGGAGGGTGTAGATGGGCAGGAGTAAGTCTTAACAGAGATTTCGGCAGTTGGAACCCAAGCACAGTATAGGGTAAAGCTTTGGATTCTTGCCCAGAAATAGCTAAGAAGAAAAAATTTAAAAATTTAAATTGAATCAGGTTGGGCAGACTGGATGGACCATTCGGGTCTTTATCTGCCGAAATCTACTATGTTACGATGTTACTATTTGATTCTACATAAAGGAACAAAGAAAAATTTTCTACCTTTTGTTGTTTCTGCTTTAATCATCTTCTCTTCGCTCTCTTCTTTCTATTCATCGTATATGCTCATTCCCTTCCATGCAACATCTGTCCTCTCTCTTTGCCCCTTCCACCCAGCCTCTGCCCTCTCTCTCTCTCTACCCCTTCTATCTACTGTCCACCCTCTCTTTGCCCCTTGCATCCATTGTCTACCCTCTCTGCCCTTTCCATTCAGTGTCTGCCCTCTCTCTGTTCTATATGGCATCTTCCCTCTATGTCCCTTCAATAAACTGTATATCCTGTGCCTTTTCTCTCCTTTGAAGCCAAAATAACTAAAAAAAAGCGCTGCACAAGATACTAAATAGAAACCACAAACAGCAGCAAAAAAGTCTAATAGACTTTCAAAGTAGTTCACTCTGTCTAACGCACTAAACATGCAATGATAACATATATAACCTGTAAATGGGGGATCCTCAGTGTGAAGGCTAAGTGAAAGGTGAAAATTCTCCAGTGCTCACATATTCTGGTGAAGGTATAATAACCCTCACCATCATCGGGTCCCTTCCGTGTGCTCAAACCAAACAAATCAGTGAACAAACTAATAAGTGATAATAATAAATCACAATCTCACAGTGCTAAAATGAAGACAGAGTGAGATATTTTGAAAGTCCCCCAGCCGACTCCCAGGTGAAAATAATAGCAGACTTAGCTTGCAGACATAGTCCGAAGTTGAAAGTGATGGCGGGGCACAAGAACCCACTGCCAAAGTCAGGTTCTACCAGCCTGGTTTCAGAGACTCTGGGTCCCTTCCTCAGGAACCTGTAGTGTTGAACGGACAGCAGTCATTCGGCCATAAGCGACAACAGGAGCAAACAAGCTGGCAAAGGGGAGGGAGGAGCTAACAGAGCTGGAGGCAAAAAGCGCTTAAAAGCTGAACAGATCCCATACGTCATAAGAAATCAGCCAATTGGAACCCACATACAGGCAACCAATCAGCTACACAATAGTATTCCACTCAATAGATTCATTCAGTCCATGGGGGTGGACTGCATCAAGTTCAAAAATCCAGAATTGTTCCCGTAGCTGAATACGAGCGGACCTGTCACCTTTGAAATCCACAGGAATTTGTTCAGTAATGAACCAGATAAGAACAGCAAACCCATGGCCCTTATCTAGACAATGGGGGACCATCGGTGCAGAAATGGTAGAAGTATTCAGCCGGCTCTTGTGTTCTGAAAGTCTAATTTTTATTTTATGGCTGGTCTATCCCACATACAAGTTTGCAAGGGCAGATGATGACATAAACCACCCATTGAGACAGACAGGTCATGTGTTGTCTTAGCTTGTACTCACGCTGGGAAAGAGGATGACACCAAGTAGAAATAGACAAAGAATTAAAGCACACATTACAATGGCTACAAGGTTTGTGACCGCCCTGCATATGAGTATTGTTGCCATATGATTGACTCAGTAGGTTCAGCTGCGGGAACAATTCTGGATTTTTGAACTTGATGCAGTCCACCCCCATTCTCCAGAATGTTCTTCTTGTGGGCATTTTAGGGTGTTCTGTGATCTCATGTCCCTGAGGCGCAGGTATCGCAGGGTGAATTGGGTCAATCCAGGCCTCATCCAGCAGACCTCAGAGCCCGTCGAAAGTGCCAGCTCCCTCCCCCCGTATGTCTACAACTGGCCAGGTCTATCATGTCTTATATGTAATGGTCATACCTCTTCTCTGCGCCTGCTAGCCCCATGACTTTCCCCAGTGAGATGACATGGGAAGAATTTTGGCAGGGGAAGGAAGAAGGTATATATGCACACTACCCATTGCTTAGAACAGGGAAATTCTCTCACGCACTCATATATATATATATGGGTAATTGATGCAGCTTGGCAAACAGAAAAAAAACAACAACATTTACTAACAGTGGCTACCTAACCCTGCTGCTGGAGCACCTCATCCCAAATGCCTACACCACAGCATCAAGTGACAAAAGGGAAATTAATAAAAGACTACAGAGTAAAAGAGGCCACTCGTTATATCCCTGGCCCTTTGAACTCATAAACCCTCAAATCCCCCCATACTGCATTCATTGCACACACCACAGTCAGTTGCACAGGTTGGCCTTGTAAGACATACTAGAAACCCTGAAACCTGCATGTCACTATCAGATTTAAAGTATTATCCATGGTTCATAGCTGCACCTGTCATGTCATGTCATTGCTGCCACCTCTCAAAGCTCACTTCCTTGTGAATGTGCTATTCCTTGCCAGCTGTTCTAGTATGCAACCCATACTTGATATTCTTACTGCACACAGGGCATGCACAGCATGCTGCTGAGGAGCTGGCCGAGGAGGTGGTCCAGGAGCTGAGCCAGGAGGCAGCGAGGAGGCGCTGGCAGATGCTACAAGGGAGGTGGAGGATCTTGCAGCATCAGAAAGTTTGCTGAAGGATGCAGCGGAGGTGGCAAAGGTGGTGGCAGAGGAGGTGGCGGTGGAGGTCGACAAGGAATAAGTTGTGGTGGAGCAGGGATTATGGGAGGTCCCTGATCTGTATGCAGGCATGCCCCCACTTGAAGGGGATGAGGATGTGGCAATGGAGCCAGCTTCCCAGCCCTAAAACCCTGCTGTGCTGGAAGTGCCCCAATAGTTTCCCTCCTCAGGATAATGGTGACCTGGTGAAAATAATGGGGCATATGCAGCGTGAACTGCAGGAGGGGTTGAGGGAACAAAGGCAGACCTACTGCAGATAGTCAGCCTTCTGCGGCAGCTGGTTGCCATTTTCAAGGAACATCTGTAGCTGTCAAAGGTTTACAAATTCAGAAGTGGTACAGCAGCAATATTGTCCCCTGATGAAGGCTAATTGATAGCTGAAACACTAAAATCAGGTTGAGCGTCGGGTAGTTTATGGTCCCTCAACGTTGGTTTTGGCTGGAAAGCCATTAAGATAAGTGTTGCTGTTTTTTCTAAAAGCATACATTTAAAGAAACTTAGTTGAACTGATTTAAAGTTTTGATAATACAAAATAAATTAAGGAAACAATATTAAAAATTGATGAAAATTGATGATAGGGTTGAACCCTCAGTTAGGTTTTTAATCAATTAATAAATAATTAAATATGAGGTGAGGAAGGAGGTTTTGAAGTAAATGATTACATCACATGCATTCAGGATGAAGACCTGAAATAACATCTAAGTTATAAGAGGTCTCTTTACTGAGAACAATGCATCCCTTATGATACTTCAAACTCTCCATTAATCTTGAGGATGAGTTCTATTGTTAAAACAGGGTATATTTTAATAATAAAAACAGTGGGTTAATAAAAGCAAAACATTAATTATAAATAAAGGCAGTGATGTGTACAAAAGATCTTTTAAAATGAGTATTACAAATTTCCTTTATACCCCCTTTCTTTTTTGCTTATAGACATTTCTTTGTGGGTTGGATAACTTAGAAGTTGATCCGTTTGTGTTGTCTGACCAACAGTGTCCATGGCAGCTCACAAGTAGCTGGCAGAAACCCAATGGCAAAGGACATCACAAGGCCTCTCATTACCATATTCTGAAGTTTACCAACTGCATCTCATTGGAACATTTGAATATATGTACTGGGATGTTCTCAACCTACTTGATGTTACTGGCTGTTGTGTAAAATGCTGTCACCACATTCTCTGCCAATGATTGCAAGTGTTGAGATGTGATGAAGAGAAGCAAATAACAAGGTGATGGTTAAGGTGTGCAATAGTTTCATGAATACGTGTGTTCCAATCTTCTGTGACTAGGATAGTGAGACATGCATATGGTGGCACAATGTTTACCTCAATAAAGGGTTCCCTCCCCATATCAGAGGTATGCTTTAAACTGGTGTGGGGAATGGCCCCTACCTATCTCTTGCCACATTTCAAGCTACACATCCCCACAAGGACAACCAGAAATCGCAATCTTTTTGCCTATCCAAAGATCACTGATTGCAAATACAGGTCCTTTCTGGACAGAACCTTTAAGTTTCAAGCTAGCAAACAGCAGACCTGGCTAAGCAATTATATCAACAGAGCCAGGTCGACCTACGGCGCATTTCGGAAAGAAATTAAGACAGCTCTGTTCAATAGATTTATCTTCTAGTCAGATACCCCTTTTAAAACTATTAACAACATGTTGATATTGTGTATTCTCATTAATTGCATTCTGTATTCACTGACTGTTCAGTGACATCTTCACCATTTGTATTCTGGAATTCGCTGGTTGTCCAGTCCTCTTCACTGTAACATGTTGATATTGTGTTTCTCTGTAATAGAGAATGACACGGTGGCGGTTACCCGCGGCTAGCTGCGTTTAGCTGCGGGTAACCTGCCAAAATGGGGAATGAAAAATAGCAGTCGCTGCGGGGACGGGGACTAGGCCATTCACCGCCCCGTGGAGCGGTGAATGGTCTTGTCTCCGCAGTGAGGCATCAGGGATCGCGCGGTCCCCGCAGCCCCCACCCGCCTGCCCGCCCGATCAGTCGTTAACCAGCTTCCTCTCTCCACCTCACCTTAGTTTGCCAGCTTTCTTTTTCGGCGACCCGCACGCTTTCAAAGAGCCACGCACGCGCAGCTGCTCAGTATTCAATCTTCTGCTCTGACACAACCGGAAACATGAAGTTGCAGCAAAGCAGAAGATTGAACTTTGAGCAGCCGCATGTGCGCTGCTCTTAGAAAGCGTGCGGGTGACCGAAAAAGAAAGCCGGCAAACTAAGGTGAGGTGGAGAGAGGAATTTGGTTAAACGAGCGAGTGGGCGGGCGGGTGGGGGCTGCGGGGACCGCACGACCGCGCTTGTTCCCGGCTCACACAAGGAAGGAGGGAGTGAAAGTGACACAAAGGCTTTAGAAGCTTAAAATATACTTGCCGATGGATAGAAGGAATGGAGAGACGTGATGGAAACTTTAAAATATTTGGTGGGCTTCAGTAAAGGAGTCATGACATGGCATAACATTACAGGGAAAAAAGTGTAGGAAGACTGATGCCTGGAACAGATGCCTGAAATGGCAAAAACCCAAATCTAAAAACACAGAACACAGTAATAAAGGGCTGCTAATGGAGGGGGGGGGGGGCTGATAGAAGATATGAAAGAAGGGTGGTAGAAAGGAACAGATGGTAAAGGAGGGAGGGAAGGGTGGTGGTGGAAAGGAATAGAACAGACATTGAAAGAAGGTAGAGAGGAACAGACCCTGAAGGGAAATGTGGAAGGCAGAGTGGGGAGAAGACGGTGGAAGGGAAGAAGACAGATGCCAGACTGGGGGAGCGGAGGGAAGAAGATGGGTGCTAGACCAATTGGAGGGGGTGAAGGGAGAGGCACAGTAACAGCAAATGGAAGACACAGAGAGAAGACACACAGTGGATGGAAGGAATTGAATGAGAAGATGTGGAAAGCAGAAACCAGACAACAAAGGTAGAAAAAAAAATTCTATTTATTTATTTATTTTTTGCTTTAGGATAAAGTAGTATATTAGTTGTGTTGATAAAAATTTATAAACAAAGCCCTGCCAGCTGAACATCTCATTTTCTAGTTCAGCAGCAAGAACTTTGATTTATAAGTAAGGAATAAGCTAAATATTGCAGTACTAAGGCTTATATGGATGCTGCGGGGGCGGTGAAAGGGATGGCGGTGATGGTGACGGGGCGGTGAAGGGAACGGCGGTGACGGGGCGGTGCAGAGGATGGTGGGCCGGGGACGGTGCAGTGACGGGGACAGATTTTTTCCCCATGTTATTCTCTACTCTGTAATCACTGTCTGTTCAGGGACATTTTCCCTATTTGTATTCTGTGATTCGCTGATTGTCCAGCTCTCTTCACTGTAAACCGCCTATAAGTCGCATGATTGTGGCGGTATAGAAAAACTAAGTTATTATTATTATTATAGGGGCACGATTCTCTAAATTATAATGGAATGTGGTGAGGAGCCCATAAAAATTGACACATTGAGAAAGTGGGAATGGGAATTCTATACTGCTTTGATGAGGTTACACCTTTAAATTGGTTTAAATATCTTCTAATATCTATGGGCCAATGGAAGATGATGTAACCAGGCCAGGGGCACAGGGAGCACCCTTGAAATTTGAGGCCACAACCTCTGGATAGAGAGGCAGCAGCACTACCCATTGCTTAGAACAGGGAAGCCCTCACTGAAAAATGCTGTCCTAAAGAAAAAAAAAAAAATTATGTGAGGGTCAGAACTTCTAACTTCCTTTGCACAGGTTGGAACAGTGTTAGGCATGTTGGGGCAATTGGCCAGGCCTGTGGCATTTTATAAACACAAATGAGATATATTTTTTTTCAGAATCAATATATTTGTATGGCTATTGTTCTATGAGTCTTTTGTGAACAGATTTTCTACCATTCATTTGTACTTCTGCGAAGGTGTATGCATTTATATTTGACAAGAAAAAGACCTAAATAAATATCAATATTCTACCTCTAAACTGGGAGGCATGTTTGATCCCTTTATGTCATTTCACTGACCTGCACCTGACAAAAGGGCAGGTGACTCAAAGTGGGACAGGGATCATGGCCATTCTGTAAGTCCCATGCAGGACATGTTGTATTAGCCACGAGTTGTGTTAGCCACGGGTCCAGAAAAAGGGGAGAGATGTACATGTGGGATTATGGCTTTCATGACTTGCAACGGAAGTAACACCTGGATGTCTGAATTGCTCCTATTTCTAGAGCCGTATGCTAACCCTAGGCAGAAGGGACATCTTATGAATGATGACTCATGTACACCAGAGCAGGTGACTGCTCTGAAATGCTGCCTATCATATGCAAGCAGATAGATCCCATAAGAATTAGACATGTGCAGCTGAAGGGGGGAAAGGGAGGGGGGAGATACAGATGGGGGGAGAAAAGGGAGAGGGCATGGAAAGCACACACATGTGTTTATCCACCACCACCAGCACAGTAAGGTTAGGCACTAGGAAGCAGACCAGTATCAGCTGAGAGGGTAGCAGCCCATCTCCCCGCTCTATTTTGGGGTGCAAAAGCCCAGGCAGGGAAACCCTACACTGGTACTGGAGAGGCAACAACAAGCCAACACACACACACGTGCCCTGGACCAAGGAAGTGTAAAGAAAGGGTGCAGGAGGGTCCCAGGAAGGAGAGAAAGAGAAAGACACACACACAGAGACAGAGAGAGGGAGGAAGGGAGGGGGAAGGTGATGCAAGCATGGAGTGTTGTACACATTTGAAAGGGATAGAGGAAGGAGGTGGGATCCCGAAATAAGGAGCCCCCCCAAATAGGCATGGATGGAGGAAGGGGAGAGGCAAAATGTGTGTTCCCCAGGAAGGAGGTCCAGCTTTTCTCTGTACCATCTGCCATACATGAGCCAGGTCCTGAAAAAGAGGAAGGAGGTTCTTACAGCAGCATGTGCAATATTAAAGGGGAGGGGGATCTACACACTACAAAAGGCAAGTGAGATGTATATCCATAGGAACATAAGAATACTGCATCAGAGCAATGGTCCATGTAGCCCAGTATCCTATCTTCACAGAAGTCAATGGAAGTGACAAGTACCTGGCTAAAACCCAAAAGGTAGCAGCATTCCATGCCACCAATCCAGGACAAGCAGTGGCTTCCCCCATGACTGTCTGAACTGCAAACAATGGGCTTTTCCTCCAGGAATGTGTCCAAAGTGTCTGTCACTTGTTCATGCCCTTACAGATGTCAGAACTTTGGGTTTAGGCTGTTATGTTACCAAGCAGAAGGAATCCGTGCTCTCCTAAAAGCTTTTTCAAAAAGGCTTTTCAGAGGGTAACCAGCAACCTGAGCCGTTACATATCTATAGCATAAAAATACATCAGAGGGAGCAGCATGAGTAGCATACCTGAACACAGCAACAGGCAGAACATGTGATCAACAGCAAGCAGCAAACAAGTGAAGAATGGATCTGTAGATATGAAGGCGTCCTAAAACAGGAGAAGGAAGTGAATGCTTTTGTAGACGTATCCTGCCCACCTGCGTTGTAAAAATACCAATAAACGAATGAAATCTGACATAGACGGCAGAACATCTGCTGGACGTCCCTGTGATTCATCCATAACCGATTACTTAGTTGTCCAGCTGAATGTCGTCCAATGACAGATTTTCTCTATGTGTTTTTATGCCTTTATAAACGTACCAACTAATATTCTCAAATGTTAGGCACTTTGCTTGGGTAAAGTTGGGCTTTCTGGACAGAGGCTTCATGGTTTTGGAGCCATGGTGTCAGAGACAGAAATGCTGGTGCAGGAGGTGCACACACACCACCAGCAACTCTTCTCGCCCCAAGGCGAAAGGCTTGGGGCATACTCCAAGAGCAAAGTCTGGGCTGGAATAGCTGCTCAACTGAATGCAGTCCACCACCACAACGGGGACGTGGAGGTCTGTAAAAAAAAAAAAAAAAAAATCCATCAAAAGGGAAGTCTGGCAACCAGGTTCCAAATGTTGGCATGTCAGACCTGAGCCCCATGGAGCAGCTGGTGCTCACCTTTGTGACACCATCAATCTCAGGATATCTCCGCTGCAGCAGCTGCACATCCTTCAGGTATATATTTGCCTTAAATCCCCATTCAAACAGCTATGCCCCATATTCATAGAGATTTCTCTTTCATCCTTCTCCTCCTTCTGTAATGGGCTGTGAGTACTTCTGCTTTTCTAACTTTTAAATAACACCTTTTTGGTACTGGTCCATGTGTTAAAAACATAGAAACATAGAATATGATGGCAGAAAAGGGCCATCGGCGCAACAACTCTGCCCACTCAAGAACCCTACCTCTTACGCACTTCCTCGAAGTGAACCCACATGTTTATCCCATCTTTGGTCCCAGAGCATGTTGATGCATGGAATTGGATTTCATACTTACAGTTTGGACCATTTGATATTATTAGCAGGAGTCCTCAGCCCAATTTTCTGGACATACACTCCCTCCATTCCCCTGCACCTTCCAGCAACATACTTCCCCTGCATATTTGGCTCTGGTAGGTGGGTATGTAGTCACACATCTTTGGAATGCTTGATACGGGAAACGGGAAGAGCACCTGGAAGGAGTATGACAAACAGTGGTATGCTGTGGCTGACATATGTGCTTTTCCCCTATGCAGATGTCAGCTCCAATGAGGATCGTGCAGGGTGTAGTGGCATGGTGGACCCAGCAGTACAGGATTAGCAAAAGGAGGCAGGCGTGGTGGCAGTGGCACCACACAGCCAGCAGGAGCCTCAGGAGTCCCAGGACATGCAGGCACAGGAGCCTGGCAATGGGGATGGGGACCAGCTCCTTCTTGCACCACCTCAGCAGTTTGCTGATATGGCTGGGAATACTGAGGAGGCAAGTGAGGGAGCACAGCCTGCCCACTGGAGGGCACCCAGTTGCCAGCATCGCCACCTAAGTAGGCTGGCCCAGAGGCTACTGGGCCATAATATCAGCCTGCAGGAGTATCGCCAGTAGAAGCTCCAGCTGTAGAGACAGGGGGTCTAGGCAAAGCAGGATCAGACTGAGATAATGAGGCAGTCATTGAAGGCCCAAAGTCAGACCAATGAGATCCTGAGGCAGCTTTTACACTCCAACACTGCCATGACGGCTCCAGAGTGAGCTCCAACACTGCCATGGTCTCCAGAGTGAGCTCAGAGCTATGAACTATCGTTCCACCACAAGCCAGTCCCCTCATCAGGAGCCTGCACCACCCTTCAGCACTGGCTCAGTGGCAAGAGGACGGAAAGCCATCGAAAAATGATACCACTCAAAGATCTTGGGCCCTGTCCCACGCCTGCTTTCCTCCACTCCAGCAAAATGGCCAACATTTCACCAACAAGCACATCAGGACACTGACACCAGCAGTGAGAGTGGGGAGGCTGACAGATTTGGACACAGTTGCTCCAGATGCTTCTGCTCAATCCAGAGGGGGAGCTGGGAGGGCTCTCAGGGGCTGTGGGAGACTGAGGGGGCATGGGAAGGGGAGTGGGAAACAGGTAAGGGTCTTGTGCTGTGGGGGTAGGTGAGGGGTATGGGGTGGTTGTGTTGGGGGGTGTTGTTGGGCTATGTATGTGGGGGTGTTTGGGTGGGGGTAGGGGTGGTGTTGGGGAGGTGTATGTGGGAGTGGTTTCCAACATTCTATGTGTAAAGAAAGGTGTTCATTTGCACTGAAGCTGTATATTATCACTGCAGTTTTCAGGATTCAGTTTATTTGCACTGAACCTGTAAATAGTAACTGGAGTTTTCAGGATTCAGTTAGGGTTTCACTGAACCTGTAAATAGTAACTGAGATGTTCAAGATTCAATTAAGTTTCACTGAACCTCCATATTGTCAATTGCCTTGGATAAGGCATCCAGTTCACAGGAAGTGGGTTTGGATTAACCGGTACCTGGTACTGACCCCTTCTTAAACTATACTAACTAAACTAAACTAAACCTTAAGTTTGTATGCCACATCATCTCCACAGAAGTAGAGCTTGGCACGGTTTACAGGAATTGGTATAGAAAGGAACTACAATGAAAAGAGAGAGTTTAGAGGGAATTAGTATATCGATGAGGGAGGGGTCATTGCATTTTAGAGAAAAGCCAAGTTTTCAAATGTTTCGGAAGAGTTGGAGGGAGGTCAGGCTCTGAAGCAGGGTAGTAAAGCTGTTCCAGAGTTTGGTGATCCTGAAGAAGAGGGAAGTCCCTAATTTTCCTGCATGGGATATGCCTTTTAAAGAGGGGAAGGATAGTTTGAATTTTTGAGTGGATCTGGTGGTGTTGGGATTAGAGGAGTTCCAAGATAGTGGAAAAAGGGGAGGCAGGATACCGTGTAGAAACTTGAAGGTTAGGCAGGTGCATTTGTAATGAACCCTAAGGATTACTGGGAGCTAGTGAAGCTTAGACAGAAGCGGGGAGACCTGGTCAAATTTGCTTTTTGTGAAGATTAGTTTAGCCGCAGTGTCCTGGAAAGCACCCTGGTAAACTATGTGGCGTGGAAGGGGGGGCTCATCATCCTTTTCATCTGGTGGCTGCTGATAATGTTGCTGTGGGGACTCTGGCAGTGGCTGGCTTTTGTGGACAGCAAGACTGTGTAGCATGCAGCATGCTATGAAAATCTGAGCCACCTTCTCAGGTTTATAGAGCAACTGGCCCCCGGAGCGATCAAGGCATTGAAACCTGTTCTTCAGCTGGTCAAAGGTCCGCTCTATGATGCACCTGATAGCTCGGTATCGCCAGTTATATTCCTCCTCTGCTGGAGTCTGAGGGTGGACAATCGGTGTCATGAGTCACACTCACTGGGGATACCCCCCATCACTAATGGGAGAGAGAGAGAGGGAGGGAGAGATGGTGAGTAGCAGTTATTTGCAGATGACCTCCTGGAGTGGCAGATTGGTGGGATTTTCAGGAAGAGAGTGTTGGGATGGGGGGAGTTAGGGTTGCTGTGTCCCTGTGATGCTTACCTAGAAGCCAACTGCCATTGAAGTCCCCTTGGGTAGCTCTCCTGTAAGTTTCAAGTTTAAGTTTCAAGTTTATTGACTTTTTAATATACCGACCATCACAAAGTATCTGGCCGGTTTACAATAAGATTTATAAAAAATTTTAAATATAAAATGTAGTGAGTGAACATTAAAACATAATTTGACTAACATGAACGTGCGGATAGGAGGGAAAGGGAGGGGGAAAGTTACATATTTTAGAGAAGAAAGGGAGAAGTAGGGATGGGAAAAAACATATTGGGTAGGATCGCTTTTTTAAAGCGGTTGGTTGCATGAATTGGAATCGGAAGAGTTTATGAATAAAGTAAACGGGAAGAAAAGGGAAGAGAAAAAAAAAAAAAAAACTAAGAAAAGGAAAATGCATCTTGAAATAGAAATGTCTTCAATTTGATCTTGAATTTATCTAGATGTTGTTCTTCTCTAAGTTGTTGAGGTAAAGCATTCCATAATGTAGGGGCAACAACTGTAAAATTTATTTTTCGAGTATTATAGAATTCTTTGATAGAAGGGATTCGTAATAGTTTTTGGTCAGTAGACCTCAGAATTCGTGGAGAGCTATGGGGGATAAGTAGTTTATGAAGAAATAGAGGCTGGTTTGTGAGATTTATTTTGAAAGTAAGCAGGATGACTTTATAGGTTATGCGGTGCGCGATTGGTAGCCAGTGTGCATCTTTCAAAAGTGGAGTAACATGATCATATTTGCCTATTTTATAAATGAGTTTTATAGCAGTATTTTGTATTAATTGTAAACGGCGGGTTTCTTTTTGTGGGAGACCAGTATAGAGTGAGTTACAATAGTCTAAATGAGAGATGACAAGGGAATGTACTAGAATTGTAATTGCTTCTGTTCCTAAGATCGAGGTTAATGAACGGATAAGACGGAGTTTGAAAAAACAAATTCTTACAACTGAACTGATTTGGTCGTGAAAGGTGAGATCCTTATCGATTATGAATCCCAATAGTTTTATTTTTGTTTCCATTTGTATAGGAGTGGATTTAATAGCAATTTTATCTGGCAAAGATTCACTGTTTTTAATTGGTAGAAGTAGAGCTGAAGATTTTTCGATATTGAGAGACAATTTGTTAGTATATAGCCAGTCATGTATAGTGTCAAGTTTATGATTTATGTCTGTTACGTCTTTAGTATTAGAGGTGTTGATTGGGTGGAGAAGTTGAATGTCATCTGCATAGGCGAAAATAGTGAAACCAATAGATTGAGCTAGTGTGAGGAGAGGAGAAAGGAAAATATTAAATAGTAGTGGGGATAAAATAGATCCTTGTGGAACTCCGTAGGTCAGTGAAATAGGTTGAGAAATTTCATTTTTTACCTGTACTGAAAAACTACGTTCAGTAAAGTAAGAGATGAACCATTGATAAGCTGAACCTGAAATACCGCAGTCTTTGAGTCGATTTAGAAGAAGTGAGTGATCAATAGTATCGAAGGCTGCGGAAAGGTCAAGGGAAATAAGAAGAACCGATTTTTGGTGCTCATGATAGTAGTGAATAGTGGAGATGAGGCCTAGCAAAGACAGTTCGGTCGAGTGTGAAGAGCGAAAGCCTGTTTGACAAGGATGAAGGGCATTAGTTTTTTCAATGAATTCAGTCAATTGGGTATGGATGATTTTTTCTGTGAGTTTAGAGATGAGGGGTAAATTGGCAATGGGACGATAATTTTTTGGCTGAGAAGGGTCTAAGTTGTGCTGTTTTAATTTTGGAATTATAAGTGCTGTTTTCCAAGGAGTAGGAACTATGCGGTCAGAAAAGGATTTAGAGATCATTTCCCAGATAAATGGACCAAAGAAGGAAAAGTATTTTTTGAGGAGGAGAGGGGGTATGCTCTCTGTTAGAGTATTAGAAGTGTTAAGCGATTGAAGAATAAGAAGAAGATTAGCTAAAGAGGGCATTTTAAAATTTGAGCAGATGCTGAAGGAGAGGTAGGAGGAATCGTCTATAGAGTATGAAAGGGGAGGAGTAGGGGAAGGTCCTGTAGATGCATGAATGCTGCAGGATGTAGGCATTATGGGTGGACTTGGGGTATCTTGCGCACACATCCAGGATCTCCCCCTGTGCATTGCATGTTCATTGAGTGATAGGCTTACCGATTTCTATAACTGGTCTCATCTGCCCGAGAGGGGTCTGAGAGCAATGTGGGTGCAGTCTACCACCCTAATAACAGAGTGGAATTGTGCCACATTATAGAACTCCCCCATGCTGCCTCATAGTGCCTGGAGGGTGGTGGAGAGGGAGATGTAGTCTTGGGCATGGATCAGGAAGGCATGGAGGAATTGATTTAGGCACTTTGATATGGCAGGCTGAGTCAGACCAGTGTTCGCACCCAGGATTGACTGGCAGCTCCCAGTTGCCAGAAATGTGAGGGCTGCTGTCATTTTAAGATGAACAGGTATGGGGTTGCTCCTATGTGTGGGGGCCTACAGGAGGGGTTGGAGCTGCACACAGAGATCCTGGATGGTGGCCTTATCAAAGCGGTATCTTTCCAGACACTGCTGGTCAGTCAGGCCTAGAAAGCAGGAGCAAGGCCTAAATACCCTCCCTCAGTGGGGTCTCCGATGCAGCCTTTCATCATCTCTCTCCTCTTCTTGCAGCGTGATTTCTGCTACAATCAGAGCATTAAGGTCCGCAATGTTCCACAGAGGTGCAGGGCACTACCACCTACTAAACAAAGCAGAGCAAATAAGAATCTCCACACTCCCCAGGCTGACTCCCTCCTTCTCCCCTTCCCCAGAGGCAAATATAGGTGGGAAACTGATCACTCACTACTCTGCAGCTCCTGCCACGTGATACAGTGACCAAGGTGAATGAGTAAAATGAAATGGAAGATAAAGAGCTGGAGATGCTGATAGGAGGTAGGAGGGATGGGGAAGGGGCTGTTGCAGGGGTCTGTGAGATGTGGGGAGAGAAACAGGTGTAGACAAGAAGTAGGGAAGGTCGGACACAGATGGCCACAGGGAAGAGGACACAAACGCTGGCAAACTCTTTTGTATTACCTGTACAGATGCAGACAAAAGACAGCTTTTGCTAGTAGCACACAATCGGTACCAGCTTAGACTGCTTTCAAGGAGGCCTAAGTTTATATAGCACTTAGAACTCACAGAGCAAACTGCTGTGATTTTGGTTATCATATTTGTACGTTCCCACAGTAAACCTGCTCTTGGAACGCCCACAAACCGCCTCCATTTTGTATGACTTACGTTGGACATATTAGGAAGTCGGATGTAGTTTTGGTCAGCTTTCGATTATCACTACTTGGATGACTTGCACTGTAATTCGTCCAAGTGCTGCTTTAGGCCGATTTTTGGAAGTTTTTCTTTTTTGATTATGAGCCGTCTGGCAGTCTATTTTTTTTAGCTATGCCTTTTACATATTTCATGTGGATTTTGATATATTGCTTTTTTATACATAGTTTTTTCTATTGCACATAGTGGGAAGAGTAACGTGTTTAAAAATTTTTTATTGAGGATCCCTCTTCATGAGGCTTTCACTTTTTATGTAACATTTCTACACAGCATCATTACGGTTGTCTTAGGAAACCATTCTTCATGCCGCTTTCTCTTTTGGGTGCAGTCACATCATCGTGTTTATCCTGGGGCGGTGCATCAATCCACATTGTTGCATAAAGCTACAACACTGATGGCAGCCATTTTTTATTTTTCACACGCTGAGGACTTTTTTGCCTTATACATGAATTCACCAAGAAGTTTGTGTTTGTTTGTTTGGCGAGTCTTGTCCTGGTATTTTTCCGTAGTCCTGCAGCTCTATACAGGTGTCTGTATTTCATTTTCATTCATCATGTTTCACAACTGTTTAGCCAGTCAGCGATTAAAAGTTTTTTAGGTTAGATTATGCTTGGATTTCTCATTTTAAGTTAGTCTTGCCACAATAACACTGTTTGTGAGACCAGCTCACTATTTTCTTTTTGCAGTCCTTTTGGCTCCTGCACGCTGCTATCGGGTGAGTATGTCTTTCTGTTTTGAAGTTTTAGCTGCGATTAGGCTTACCATGTTTAGTGGTCATTATATTTAATCAGCTTGTGGCCATCATCTGAACTCAGCACACAAAGTAGGCTTTTGGGTTTTGATCACATATTGCATCACTAGTGGTCACAATTGTTTGCTGCCATTATGTCCCGTTAGAACTTTTGCTACCAGTCGGTAGCCTAGTTAGCTACCTCACTGGCCTTTTATTTGCAATGTCATTTTCAATTAGTTTATGGTGATTTTTTAAAAATATCATAGTTTTTTGATCATAGCTTGTTGAGATATAATGTTCTCATTTGGTAATCTATAGTATCATATCAACGACTAGGAAGTCCTTTCATTTGAGGGTAAATTAATTCATTTTCAAGACTCTCAAGCAGTGGCGTACCTAGGGTATGTGGCACCCGGGGCCCATCATTTTTTGACACCCCCCCCCCCCCCCCCATGTAAAATTTTTTTTTTTTTTTTTGCAATAACCATGAAATGGAATAAATGGTCAGAATAGAAACGGCACCAAAAAAAAAAAAAGAAACAGGCAGTGAAAATTTTCTTTTATTGAACCTCATTTATGTAACCATTATTCCAAACATAACATAACATAAATTATGTCGGAATTGTCATGACATCAGAAGTACATATGGAGTAGTTGCAGGTGATGCTTGGGACAGTTCTGATTATGTTAGTTTGGTTTTATGTGTTTTTTGAATAGAAGGGTTTTTATTTCTTTTTTTAAGGTTTTGTAGTTTGTGGTCGAGGTCAATAGGTTGTAGAGTTGGGGGTCAAGTGTTGCAGCTCGAATGGCTAGGAGGTTGTCGAACAGTTTTTTTCTTTTGACGTTTTTGGTTGGAGGGTGTGTGAATGGTGCGTGAGTTCTCCTATGTCTGTTTGAAGTGGATTGAATTATTTAGCTGAAGAAATTAGTTACCCCCCCATTCCACACACATTAATTCTCTTCCATTTTTGTTCCCATTATAAAAAAACACTGATAAGTTCCCAGGAAAAAAATACATTAAAATAAGAAGTGAAAACAAAGGCCCCTACAGATGAGAACATAACATAAGAATAGCCTAACTGGGTCACACCAATGGTCCATCATGCCCAGTAGCCCATTCTCATGGTAGCCAATAGTGCTGCCCGATTCAGAGAAAAATATTTCATTCGATTCGATTCACCCTGTTTTCGATTAGATTCACTGTTAATGACACCGCTTTTTAAGTTTAAACAAAGTATAACAATAAATTTCACAACAACAATAAATTTCACAAAGTACTTAAAAAAAAAAAAATCACATTTTTCCATTAAAGCAGTTCTGGAGACATTTGCTTGAACAGTCTTTTTTCCCAGTCCATAAGCAAGCAATATGAAAAAGATTTCCTTAATTATCTACTCAAACATTTTTGCTATTTACTTTCATTGTACCTAGACTATTATTCAGTAGAAAAAATTGTTGCTGCTGAGTGCACCAATCCAGGGCAAGCAGACGCTTCCCCCATGTCTTAATAACAGACAATGGACTTTTCCTCCAGGAATTTGTCCAAACCTTTCTTAAAACCAGCTACGCTATCTACTTTTAACATAACTTCTGGCCACTTCATTTTTAAGCTTAGATCTTTCCTTCCAAACAGAGACCTTGCTAGATGTCAAATACAGCACAAGGTAACTTCACATGGACTTAACTGTGCAGGAAATGAATCTCCTCATACACCCACCATATAGTGCAAAAATGTGCAAAGGTCTGTTTTTTTCTTTCGATCACTACATAGCCTAATGCCACACAAGCAGCGCTGTTACAAACATATTCTGAAGGTCAATGCTAAGGTTGACAAAGTTTCCTTCCTTGGACCAGAAGGAGATACTGACAAACCACTGGAAGAGATTCTAAAACAACTACCCAGAAATAACACCCAAAGACCCACTCAGTGTGTGAACCAGTTGAGTGGAGTGGACTAACTGGGGGTGGAAATGGGCCCAGAGTTTGCTCAGCAGAATTTCCCAGACTACCTCTTCCTCTCAACACACTGACATGCTACCACCACCACCAACACTAGGAACACCTCACCGAGTATGCCAGCAATGCTTATAAACTTTATAAAACACATTATTATATTTTCTTATAAAGCATATATTTTAACTGAACTCAGCCTTGCCATTCACAAAAATAGAAAAGTTCCCATTTCAAGCTGTCTCATGTACACTTTTCAAATCTAACATATTGTAATCACAAAACAGAAAATAAAATTATTTTTTCTACCTTTTGTTCTCTGATCAATATTCAAATCTTGTTGGTCCCAGGCTCTTGTTGTCTTGCTTGCCAGGGTCTCCTTTCTCCGTGCTAACCATCCGTCTGCCATCTCTGTTCTCCCCTTCCGTTTCCCTTCCCTCTCCCGGAGATCTGGCATCTTTCCTTTTTTTTGTCTCCATCCACAGATTCACCTTTTCTCAACTCCCCACCACCCCAGGATCCACCATCTCTCCCTTTCTGTTCCCAACTATCCTCCTATCCAGTATCTCTATCCCCCCTCCACACCATCCCCTGTTTCCAAGTTCTCTCCCTTTCTGTTCCTTCCCTCCCTAAATCCCATTATGCACCATCTCTCTCCCACTCCTCTGTTTTTAGACCCATTATTTCTAACCCCCAAAGTCTGGCATATGCACGTATCTTTGAACCCCCCCTTCCCTCTCTCCCTCTGTGTACTTTTACACCAGGACCCCCCTCCCCCGAAGGTCTGTCCCCCCTCAGAAGGGCTACACCCCACCCCTGAAGACCTGCACCCCCCGAAGGACTTTACCTCCCACCCGAAGGTCTGTCCCCCTCTGAACGCCTAAACCCCACCCCTGAAGGCCTGCACCCTCCCCGAAGGATTGTACCCCCCACCCGAAGGCCTGCACCCCCCCGAAGGCCTGTCCCCCCACTTGAAGGCCTGCCTGCCTGTCCCCCCCAAAGGCCTGCACCCCCTTGAAGGCCTGTCCCACCCCCTTGTAGGCCTGTCCCCCCCTTGAAGGCCTGCCTGCTTGTCCCCCCTTGAAGGCCTGTCCCCCCCCTTGAAGGCCTGCACCCCCCCTTGAAGGATGGCACCCCCCCAAAGGCCTGCACCCCCTTGAAGGCCTGTCCCACCCCCTTGTAGGCCTGTCCCCCCCTTGAAGGCCTGCCTGCCTGTCCCCCCCTTGAAGGCCTGCACCCCCTTGAAGGTCTGCACCCCCCCCCCCGAAGGCCTGCACCCCCCCGAAGGCCTGTCCCCCCACTTGAAGGCCTGCCTGCCTGTCCCCCCCTTGAAGGCCTGCACCCCCTTGAAGGTCGGCACCCCCCCCTGAAGGCATGCACCCCCCCTGAAGGCCTGTCCCCCCTTGAAGGTCTGCACCCCCCCCGAAGACCTGCACCCCCCCTTGAAGGCCTGCCTGCCTGCCTGTCACCCCCCTCCCCCTGAAAGTCTGCCTGCCCGCCCGCCCGCCCCACCCTGAAGGCCTGATGCCCCGACCCACCCCGAAGGACCATTCGCCCCCCTGGCCTCCCCGCACTACCTATGAAGCAGCCGCAGCAAGATCGCGACGTCAGCTATCTTTGCGCTGCTTAGGAGCTGCTTCCTGCGCCGGGCTACCTTAAGCTACTGCCCCCCCCCCCCACGCCCGAAGGACCGCTCGCCCCACTGACCTTCCAGCACACCTATGAAGCAGCCCGCAGCAGGATCAAGACGTCAGCAATCCCTCAGCTGCTTGGGCGCTGCTTCCTGCGCCGCGGTCCCGCCCCCTCCTCTGACGTCAGAGGAGGGACGGGACCGCGGCGCAGGAAGCAGCGCCCAAGCAGCTGAGGGATTGCTGACGTCTTGATCCTGCTGCGGGCTGCTTCATAGGTGTGCTGGAAGGTCAGTGGGGCGAGCGGTCCTTCGGGCGTGGGGGGGGACTGAGCGGCAAGGCCGGGAACACCCCCTCAGGGCTGGTACCCGGGGCGGCCCGCCCCCCCCGCCCCCCCCCCTAGGTACGCCACTGCTCTCAAGATATGTGGGTTTGTCTATTATCTTATGTGCTATGATTCATGCAATGTTTCAGGTTTGTGCTCAAATTTCTAATAGATTGTGCTTTGCCTACATGTTTATCTCTTCCATGTTTCGATTAGTCCTCATTGAATATTATATATCCTTGCTTTTTGTTGACTGTGTAGGGATTTTTTTCTTCTTGCAGATTACGTTTTATTGTTCAGTTCATTCATTAAAATTTTTTTCATGTTCTTTTATAATAGCATTATGATTTTTTTATGTATTCAATTATGTGATATGATATTTTTATTACATTGTTTTATAGTGTTCTAATATTTATTAGTCTTTTGCCTGTTCATGTGTTGTGTCATCTTCTGTGTTTTGTTTATATGAATTATATTTCTTTGTTGTTATGTTTTTATACTATGACATTTATTATATGATGTTTTACTTATGTAATTATGTATGTCTATATTTGTTGACTCCTGAAGGAGGCCGACTGGGCCGAAACATGTGCATGTTGAGTCATTGAGTTTTTTGGACCTTTATGAAAAAAATTGAATTCACCAGTCTTTATAAGACATTTCTACTTCTTATCTTGCTGTCTTAAGCTAAGGTAGCTATGAAAGTAGTAGCTCTGAATATCAGTGATACCCAGGTAATTCCCAGCTCCACCCCGACACCTGTCAATCTGGGATTAACCAGATAGTGCTACAGCTGTCAGATGGGATATTCAGTGGCACTGTCTGGTTAGGTGCTGCTGAATATCCTGCAGGGAACCAGTTAGAGCTAGAAGCCACTCTTACTCAATTCTAGTGTTTATTTTCATTTCTGATCTTATAACATGGCTATATGCTCCTCTTGCATCTGTTTTTGTAACTGTTTGACTATATACCTTCTGCTCCTATGTAGACTTTCATCACTTTGCTCTATTTTCTCTTCTCATGTTTCTTGCACCATTTTCTGTAATAGATTTTTCTCTTGTTTATATTTTCATTGTTCACAATATTTGCTCATTTAAGTCACATTATGCAATATTTATTTTCTTTTTATTTGCATGGGCTTCTCATGCCACTGGGGCTTGCACATATCAGAGAAGCTGAAAACTATGCTGTTGGTAGTTTCACTACCAGCAGGGCTTCCCAAGGCAGACAGGTTTCAGCGGAGATGTCAGACTAACGATGGGCAGCAGCAGATGGGCAGTGTTGGAAGTGGAAGATCGTGTTTGATGTGACAACATTGAATTTATACTACACAGAAGAAAGGCCTGGCAATCCACTTCTGTATTCTGCTACGAAAACTTGATAATGATCAAGTTGCTAAGACCTGAACATGAGTCGATGGCACTTAGCAACAACAAACTATGGGTGAAAAGCAGTATACTAATTAAGACTGGAAAGATACTAACAACCTACAGATGTGGGCAAAGGTAAACATTTGTTTTCTGACACTGCACTGTTAAAGTTGTCAAGTGCCATAGACTCATGTTTGAGTCCTAGTTGTGGCAGAATACAGAAGTATTAGTCTAACATCTCTGCTGAAACCTGTCTGCTTTGGCAGTGAAATAGCAAGGGTGAGAGCGGCCAGGGTGGTGGCGCTTCTCCCCACCCTCTTCTCCGTCCCCCTACCCTTCTCTTCCCCCGTACCTCTTTAACTTTTCCAATGTGAGCAGCATCACCAACTTGCTGCCTGTGTTGGTGTCAGCTCTCCCTCTGACATCACTTCCCCGGTGCAGGACCCAGAGGTGATGTCAGAGGGAGAGCCAGTGCTGATGCAAGCAGCAGGTTGGAGTTTACTGCCTCACACACATACTCTGTCGTCTCTGGTACCGATGCATCGGGGAGGCATCTCATTAGAAAGAAAATAATACACATGCAGTTATATGGCCAAAGAAATGTCCCTTTTATTCAGAGCACTGACACATATTTATAGCATTTCACATGGGTCAGTTTTTTCAGCATATGACTGTAGGAAAGACCATATTTGGTAACAGGATACATAAAAGCAACTAGAAAGAGGTAGCAACATAAGGGGGGGGGAATAGTGGGAAGTTTCCATTATAGCATATAATACTGTCTTGTCTAAGGTCTAGCAATGTTTCTTTTTTAACAAATGTTTCTTATCAAAACAAGTCAACTACAGAACAAAATGAGGACACAGAGCTCAGAACACAAAAAGAAAATACCTTGTGGTTTCTTGGCAAAATGATAACAATTTTAGCAGTTCCTTTTACACAAGCAGGAATAGAAAAACTTACAAAGAATATACCGTATTTGCCGGCGTATAGGACGACTGGGCGTATAAGACGACCCCCCAACTTTTAGTTAAAAAATAGAGTTTTGTGTTATACTCGCCGTATAAGACGACCCCTTCTTCCTTCTCCACCCCTTTGTATTCCCCCATGTGCTTTCAGCGTTCTTCTCCCTCCTCTGTCTTCAAGTGCTTTCAGAGTCCTTCCCCCCCCCTCCTGTCTTCACCATGGTATTTCAGCGTCCTTCTCCCCCCCTCCTTCTCTACCGCCCCGGGTGCAGCACAGCCAGCCAGGTCCCCTTACTTTTGTGGCACTTCCCCGACCGACCGACAACAGCCCGGGTCCGACAAACTTCCCTGCCCTTAACCGCGAATCTAAATTACCTTCTTACAGCTGCTGTAAGAAGGTAATTTAGATTCGCGGCTACAGGGCAGGGAGGATTGTCGGACCCGGGCTGTTATCGGTCGGTCGGGGAAGTGCCACAAAAGTAAGGGAACCTGGCCGGCTGTGCTGCAACCGGGGCGGGGCGGCCGCCCCTCTCTCTTGGTACCGCGAGGCTACTCTCCTCCTTACCTGCCATGCCTGCAGCACAGAGCCGAACGGAAGTCTTCCCGACGTCAGCGCTGACGTCGGAGGGAGGGAGGGCTTTGTTTAAGCTTTGTTTAAGCCCTCCCTCCCCTCCGATGTCAGCGCTGACGTCGGGAAGACTTCCGTTCGGCTCTGTGCTGCAAGCAGAGAAGGTAGGGAGAAGAAGAGCCGCGCGACTGAGTACATCCAGCCCCGCAAGTAAGGGCATGTAAACTGTACCCGGCGTATAAGACGACCCCCGACTTTGGGGAGGATTTTAAGGTACTAAAAAGTCGTCTTATACGCCGGCAAATACGGTATGTGCACCTTCAATCCCCTCTTACATCATGAAAATGACATCATAAGTGTACAGCATGAGCTTGGAGGGAGAGATATTCCAGATATGTCCTATGATATATATTTCAATAAGAAGGTGTTTAACCCATTCTTGCATCCAGATAGAGTATTGATCCCAAGGATTAAATAACCCAGAATTATGTTTGAGCTCAGCAGAGAGGTCCTCCAATTTAAGGCGGGAGACAACACATGAACAGGTGAAAAACAACATAATCCAAGCAACATTGGCTTGTACCTAATCCCTGGCCTTGTACCCATTGGGAACCCATCGGGGACCCAAGAGCAGCAATATAGACATGGGGGTCAAAGCTTCCGGGAAAGTCGGGGGTCTGTGGTAGGGACCGGTAGAGTTGCAGTAGAGTGATAAACAGCAGAGTTGACTATACCATGGAATCACAGGGACCAGGTAAGGCAGGCAGCCAAGGGCGAAAGAGTCAGTCAGCAGGGAGGCCACGCCAGGTTCAGAGAGGAACATGAGCCAGTTTGGTGATGCGGTCCACATCTTCCTCGAGCACGGTACCATCATCATCAAGGTCAAGGCAGCAGTTAGAGAGGTGGAACTTGCCACAGACACCACCTTCCACAGCCAGCAAGTAATCTAGGGCCAGGCAAGTCTGTTTTTTTTGAGCGTAATAAGTTCAAGAACAGCCTGCAAGCGAAGTATGCAGTTGAGCAGGTAGATTGGGGTCCGACAACCCCAGGAACCATCTTTGGCACACGTAGCAGGTCCATAAGCAGCAATGATCCATTCAGCAGGCCAGTTGTCACCCCATTTTCCAATCTGTATGGGGTGGAGAGTGCTTACCGCTTTTTGCGACCCCTAGTGTCGAACAGAGGGGCTCCCAGGTGCTCGCTGTCGGCCAGCAGTAGCAGGAAGGAGCTGGGATGGATCATGCCAAGTACACATGTACCAGTCCGGTGAGCAGGCAGCCAAGGGTAAGCAAACAGGCCACAGAGCCAATATCAACCATCAGGAGCTGGCCATTGGGCATAGGAAGTTCCATGGAGCAGGTACTGAAGAGGAGGTCCTGGTAAATTGAAGATGCAATAATGGAAGTCCGCAAGGCTCACAGTGGAAGTCGTGGGGCTGATGTGAAAGAGAGGTTCTGTGAAAGCAGGACTAGCATATCCAGCTGTGTTCATGGCCACTGTTCTCCCATACCGGTCCCACCACAGACAAAACAATTGCTGACATTAAGAGTCTGGCCTATAGATTCAGCAAACTGTATAAACAGATGCCTAGTTGTGATAGGAAAAACAAAATCTACTTTCATATGTATATAAAAATGGGGGAAACACAACAGAAAATAGCACACGAGACACATTCCCATAAAGGGCAGGCTCCACCATGAGTGAAGATTTCATCATAGGGGCATTGCTTGAAAGGCATTAAGCCATAGAACACATTTGAGATAATAATGCTGCCAATCGAGGAACAGCATGAGAGGCAGTACCATGACCGTAAGCAACATCAAATAACATGCATGCATCAAAATACAAAGGCACTGGGCAAGGAGGGTAATGAGGGGACCCTCAGTACCTGCTAAAGGCACTGGGTGGGGGTTGCGATAAACCACAAGCTGCCGGTTATACTCAAACACTTGTAAACAGTTCCAGTCCAAGAAATTAAAAGGTCAGGATGTGGCGTTGCAGGTGTATCAGTCTCTTTAAACTGGTAAGGTGCATACTCAGAGAGAAAGGTGTCTGCACAGACAGGGAGGGACACATCAGCTTGAAATGAGTTCAGGTATCATCATCTAGCAGCTGAAGTCCAGGGAGGTGAGTCAAAGGAGGACATTTACTTGGTATAAGTATGGAAATGAGAGACAAAATGCAGATATACAATGTTCATAAGAGGACAGGGTGATAAGTTTGTGTGGGTTGCGCACAACTAGTAAGGCATTCAAGAAAGACCATAAGGATATACTCAGTGTAGGGCACAAAAAAGAAAGAAAAAAAAACATGTCAGAAAGTGTGAATTGAGCATATCCAGTGGGCACCAAGGAATAAACACTGTATAGAACCTTTGTCTTAATAATACAACCCCTAACTAAGTTTCAAGTTTCAAGTTTATTGGTTTTTAATATACCGACCATCAAAGAATATCTGGACGGTTTACAATAAATCTAAAAAGAGATAAAAGTAAGATAAAATGTTAAGCATTAAAAACGATTAAGTGAACATAAATAACATCGACTGGACAGACTTGAATGTGAGGGTAAAAGGGAAGGGAAGGGAAAAGTTACATGTTGGAGAAGAAATGGAGACAGTGGGAAAGGGGAAAAAACATATAGGGTGGGTCGCTTTATCAAAGCGGTTGGTTGTTTTTAGAGAAGGAAAAGAGAGAGAGAATAGAAAGAAAAAAAAGAAAAAGAAAATAAAAAAAAGAAACAAAAGGGGAAAGTTAAAGGTAAGTCTAAACATAGCCAAAGGAGTCACGAAATAAAAAAGTCTTTAGTCTTATCTTAAATTTGTCTAAATGTTGTTCATCACGGAGTTGCTGTGGTAAAGAGTTCCATAATGTTGGGGCAGTTACTGCGAAATTTGTTTTCCGGGTGTAGTAGAAGTCTTTTATGGAGGGAATAAAGAGAAGTTTTTGATCGGTTGACCTTAGAATGCGAGGGGAACATTGGGGAATAAGAAGTTTGTCGAGAAATAAGGGTTGGTGAAAGTGTTTTATTTTGAAGGAGAGTAGTACGATTTTATAGGTGATACGGTGGGTAACGGGGAGCCAGTGTGCCTCTTTGAGGAGAGGAGTAACATGCTCAAATTTGCCTATTTTGTGAATGAGTTTTATTGCTGTGTTTTGTATTAATTGTAGGCGTCGGATTTCTTTTTGGGGGAGACCATTGAGAAGAGAGTTGCAATAATCTAAGTGAGAAATGACTAAAGAATGGATTAAGATATTGATCGAATCGGTCTCTAAGATTGAGAGTAGTGACCGGATAATGCGAAGTTTGAAGAAACAAATTTTTGCAACTGAACTGATATGGTCATGGTAGGTGAGGTCTTTATCAATGATGACGCCTAATAGTTTTATTTTTGTTTCTATTTGTATTGGAATGGAATTAATTTTTAGTTGGAATTAGGATGGCATGAGATTTATCGATATTAAGGGAGAGTTTATGCGAGAAAAGCCAATCATATATAGTGTCTAATTTATTGTTGATGTCTTTTATGTCTGAGATGTTTGTGGTGTTGACTGGGTGAAGGAGTTGTATATCATCAGCGTAGGCAAAAATTGTAAATCCAATAGATTGTGCTAAAGTAAGTAGAGGAGACAGGAAGATATTAAATAGTAGTGGGGAGAGAATCGAACCTTGTGGGACACCGTATGTTAGAGATATAGGTTGCGAAGTTTCGTTCTTTACATGGACTTTAGAGCTGCGTTCATTAAAGTAGGATGTGAACCAAGAAAAAGCAGGGCCTGTGATACCACAGTCTTTAAGTCTATTAATAAGAAGAAAGTGGTCGATAGTGTCAAAGGCTGCGGATAGGTCCAGAGAAATGAGAATAACAGATTTTTGATGGTCATGGTAATAATGTATCGTTGAGATATGGCCTAACAGAGACAATTCTGTTGAGTGTGAAGCGCGAAAGCCAGTTTGGCATGGATGTAGGGCATGGGTTTTTTCAATGAATTCTGTAAGTTGGGTATGAACAATTTTTTCCGTTAGTTTCGAGATTAGAGGTAGATTGGCTATAGGGCGGTAATTTTTGGGCAAAGAAGGATCTAGATTATGTTGTTTAAGTTTTGGGAAGACAAGAGCTGTTTTCCAAGCAGTAGGTACTAGACTGTCAGAGAGAGACTTGGATATCATTTCCCAAATGTAAGGGCCGAAGAAAGAAAATAATTTTTTAAGGAGCGAAGGGGGAATGCTTTCCAAAGGATTATTGGAAGTGTTTAAAGACTGAAGAATGAGAAGATTTGCTAGTGAGGGCATTTTGAAGTTTGAGAAAGAGCTGAATGATATTTGAGTAGAGTCATTGGGAATGTGAATGTGAGAAGAGGAAGCAGGAGGTGAAGGTCCAAGATGTGATCTGATGTCCTTAATTTTTCTGTCGAAGAAAAGTGATAGTTCATCTGCAGTGCAGTGCTCAGGCCATGAAAACAACAACTAAAAAGATATTGTGCAATTTAGATAGGAAAAAACAAAAATGCAAAAATGGGGATAAAAAAAACACCAAAAATGGCCAATGGTATGTTTTCTGGGGTACCCCACAAACCAAACAGACAAAAGGAAGAAGAAAAACAACATCATAGAACATAGCACTAGCAAAGTAAATTTCCATGTAACACATGGCACAATAATCAATAATCAGAAAATGCATAATCAAAGGGTTTGGAGTCTAAATGTATGCTTGAACTTCTGAAAGAGAAAACAAAAAATTTAGTCAATGGGCTCCATTGCTCTGCCTATTTTATTCATAGTATAAACTCCTCAACGTTTGCCAAAAGGTGCTTAAAAAGATACAAAAAAGAGAGGCAAGAATGTCAATAAGGACTCTATGAATGTGTGTATCAGCCAATCACTACTAACAAACCACACCACACTAATAGTTGTGTATATCATCAACTGTCCCTGTGGGTTATCTTATGTAGGACGTACATGCAGAATGATCAAAACAAGGTTGACGGAACACAAGAGTAGACTTCATCAGGCTGTGGAGTCAGCTCCCATGGTTTCCCATTGTTTACAATTGGGCCATGAGTTCCAACATTTAACATGGATGGTGTTGGAACAGATTCCTGAGACCTATAGAGGGGGTAGAATGACACAGCTCCAATTGAGAGAACAATATTGGATTTTCCAGCTCCGTACGGTCATTCCGGGGGGTCTCAATGAATGTATGGAGTGGAACACCATTGTTTGATTGACTGGTGACTCCTCCCTGCTTTTTTTTTTCCCTTTTGTTTTATTGGTTGAAAGTGTTTGACATCATTTTGGTTCTGCTTTTAAGCTCGGTCAGTTGCCTCTGCAGGTTCTCCTTTTTCCCTCCCAGCCGGTTCTGCTCCAGCCGTATGATCCTGATAAAGGGTTTCACCCGAAACCGGGCACAGGATCTAATGACTATTCTGGTCTCCTGCAATTTTCATTGACTTCATTTGGCTCGTCTTAAAGCTAAGTTGGCTGTGGATTCATTCTGCATCTTGGGGATTAGGCTGGGGAGGACTCTATGAGTGGGTTTTCAGTTTGTTCACTCTCTCACTAGTTCACAGTTTGTGACTTATTTATTGATATTAATTCTGCACTGTTGATTTTGCACACTAGGGACGCCCGATGATGGTGTGCAGGCGGGGTGATTCACCTTCGTCTTTGTAAGTGGAAGCGCTGGAGTTTGTTCTCCCGTCGCTAATAACCTCACACAGAGCGTCCCTTCTTCTAAATTGACATTTACTATTAGTGTGGTGTGGTTTGTTAGTAGTGATTGGCTGATACACACACTCATAGAGTCCTTATTGACATTCTTGCCTCTCTTTTTTGTATATTTTATTCATAGGGCATGTCTTCAGTCAAGTCATACAGTCATAAGAGATCATAAGAGAAATGGCTAAAAATGTAAAACAGGGAGATAAAAATTTTTTCAGATATATTAGTGAAAGGAGGAAGATAAAAAATGGAATTGCTAGGCTGAAAGATGCTGGGAACAAATATGTGGAGAGTGATGAGGAGAAAGCAAATGTGCTAAACAAATACTTCTGTTCTGTGTTCACAGAAGAAAATCCTGGAGAAGGACCGAGATTGTCTGGCAAAGTTACACGAGAAAATGGAGTAGATTCTGCGCCGTTCACGGAGGAGGGTGTTTATGAGCAACTTGAAAAACTGAAGGTGGACAAAGCGATGGGACCAGACGGGATCCATCCCAGGATACTAAGGGAGCTCAGAGAGGTTCTGGCGAGTCCTATTAAAGACTTGTTCAACAAATCTCTGGAGACGGGAGTGATTCCTGGGGATTGGAGGAGAGCGGATGTGGTCCCTATTCATAAAAGTGGTCACAGGGATGAAGCAGGAAACTACAGGCCGGTGAGCCTCACTTCAGTTGTTGGAAAAATAATGGAAGTGTTGCTGAAAGAAAGGATAGTGTATTTCCTTGAATCTAATGGGTTACAGGATCCGAGGCAACATGGCTTTACAAAAGGTAAATCGTGCCAAACGAACCTGATTGAATTTTTTGATTGGGTGACCAGAGAGCTGGATCGAGGACATATGCTAGATGTAATTTATTTGGATTTCAGCAAAGCCTTTGATACAGTTCCTCATAAGAGGCTGTTGAACAAACTTGAAGGGCTGAAGTTAGGACCCAAAGTGGTGAACTGGGTCAGAAACTGGCTGTCGGACAGACGCCAGAGGGTGGTGGTTAATGGAAGTCGCTCGAAGGAAGGAAAGGTGACTAGTGGAGTCCCTCAGGGTTCGGTGCTGGGGCCAATCCTGTTCAATATGTATGTAAGTGACATTGCTGAAGGGTTAGAAGGAAAAGTGTGCCTTTTTGCAGATGATACCAAGATTTGTAACAGAGTAGACACCGAAGAGGGAGTGGAAAATATGAAAAAGGATCTGCAAAAGTTAGAGGAATGGTCTAATGCCTGGCAACTAAAATTCAATGCAAAGAAATGCAGAGTAATGCATTTGGGGATTAATAATAGGAAGGAACCGTATATGCTGGGAGGAGAGAAGCTGATATGCACGGACGGGGAGAGGGACCTTGGGGTGATAGTGTCCGAAGATCTAAAGGCGAAAAAATAGTGTGACAAGGCAGTGGCTGCTGCCAGAAGGATTCTGGGCTGTATAAAGAGAGGCGTAGTCAGTAGAAGGAAGAAGGTGTTGATGCCCCTGTACAGGTCATTGGTGAGGCCCCACTTGGAGTATTGTGTTCAGTTTTGGAGACCGTATCTGGCGAAAGACGTAAGAAGACTTGAGGCGGTCCAGAGGAGGGCGACGAAAATGATAGGAGGCTTGCGCCAGAAGACGTATGAGGAGAGACTGGAAGCCCTGAATATGTATACCCTAGAGGAAAGGAGAGACAGGGGAGATATGATTCAGACGTTCAAATACTTAAAGGGTATTAACGTAGAACAAAATCTTTTCCAGAGAAAGGAAAATGATAAAACCAGAGGACATAATTTGAGGTTGAGGGGTGGTAGATTCAGGGGCAATGTTAGGAAATTCTACTTTACGGAGAGGGTGGTGGATGCCTGGAATGCGCTCCCGAGAGAGGTGGTGGAGAGTAAAACTGTGACTGAGTTCAAAGAAGCGTGGGATGAACACAGAAGATTTAGAATCAGAAAATAATATTAAAGATTGAACTAGGCCAGTTACTGGGCAGACTTGTACGGTCTGTGTCTGTGCATGGCCGTTTGGAGGAGGATGGGCAGGGGAGGACTTCAATGGCTGGGAGGGTGTAGATGGGCTGGAGTAAGTCTTAACAGAGATTTCGGCAGTTGGAACCCAAGCACAGTACCGGGTAAAGCTTTGGATTCTCGCCCAGAAATAGCTAAGAAGAAAAAAAAATAATAATAATAATTTAAATTGAATCAGGTTGGGCAGACTGGATGGACCATTCGGGTCTTTATCTGCCATCATCTACTATGTTACTATGTTACTATGCAATCAGGGACACAACTGGCTAGTCTGTGCTTCAATCTACAGAAATATGAAGATCTTACTAGGTAAAGTAAGATACAGTGTCCAGGGTTAGGTACAGAGGTAGTATGAAGTATTGCAGTGTCAATGCTAAGAGGAAAAAGAAGCATTGTAAATCTTAAAGTGCAAGGGCATTTCAAGGTCACTTGAGGCACAACTTTTACTTCCTTGTTATTTTGTTTTGGTCCAGCAAAAAAATTATTTGTGCCAAAACTGGTCTATGATAGCTATGCATGTATACCAACTGACTGCTAAGAGAGAGAAGAAACATTTTAGAAAAAAGAAAAGTGATAGGGGAAATGCCCCTTGCTAGATACCGGTGGTAAATTGGCTGCCAACAATCGGCATCTCCCAGACCTGTTAAAGAGACTTGTACAGAGTACTGTCAAACAAAAAAAAGGTGAAACACTACAACAAGGATAATGCAGATCCACTGGTCTTACCAGATTAAAGTAGTAAATTGCACTTTCCACTAGAACATATGAATTAGTGTCAATTCATAGTTGCTTTATACAACTTGGAACTTTACTCACACCTGCCTATTCCAACTAGAATGTCCCTTATAAGAACATAATACATGCACATACTTTCAAACACATGACACATACCCTGTTTATCGATGTACGCTATCCTGTCTGCAACGTTCGGCAACAATCATGCTTCCTTGCTTCACCAAATCCACATTAGCCACAAAGCAAACCTGAATCTGCAACCTTTCCCATGTTTATGACCCCCCAAAATTTTTTTCCATCTCCCCTGGTAATTGCTCAACATCACCAATTTCTCTTTCTCTGTATCTTGTCTTGTTTCCCCAGTGCTTTCTTTGACCAAGTTTCCAAGTTTGTTAAAAACTCGATTAAATTCTAAATACTAAGCCTTTGACAACAATAAAAAGAAGGGTAAAGACAAATGAAAACAATAAAGATTAAAAATTACAGAAACATACAAACACAGAATTACACATAAAAGAAACAAGGAGAGAAAGAAGAACTACAAGGAGTAAAGGAAAGAGAACATAGATGGAACAAAAACAATAGGGAAAAGGGAATTTTTTTGTGTGTGTGTTTATAGCTCCTTTGAATTTATCTAAATGTCGCTAATACATAAGATTAGGAGAGTTACTCCAGTTCAAGCATGACTGTGTAAAGCCAATTCATGTGTTATTAAAGTATATATGAATGTATATTTAAATTACTTGTTGAAGGTTTAAAAATGAATAAATGTCCATGGAGAATTCCCTTTGCTCAGACTGCTGGAGAAGTGAAAGAAGTGAGGAGAGAGGGTAGGCCACGGTCCAGCACTTACGAGTACCTTTGGCAGATGTTGAACCTCATTGCCTTTGTTAGATTTGTCATCTAAGCCCCTGGGTCCAGCTCAGAGTTAGGCCAAGAACTGCCTGACTGGTCAGCTTTGAGCAACATGTGTGGAAGAGACTAGCTATCCAATCAGGATTTGGCCACTATAACCAGCAACAAAAAGGCCCCAGCAAGGGATACCTATGGGGAAGAGTATCTGTCATTAGGAGCTTTCTCTGACTGAGCCATTTGTAAAGTGTCCCTGCAAAGCCTCGTAACACACACTGCCCTAGATGTACAGAAAAGCACTCGGAATTCATTCTCTAGACACAAAGCTAGAGATTCCACCACAAGAGACTTGGCTCGCTGGGACTGAAAGTGTTTTAAAATATTTGATTTTATACTGTAAAAGTCAAAAGAATTACCGATTGTATTTTTGCACTGAAGTGTATTTTCTTAAGGTGCGTGCTCTCAAGGGCTTGCTGTCTTCTCTACTACTTGTTGTAAACTTTAGGAGACAGGGTTAGCAAAGCCACAGCTGAATAAACTGGGAATCAAAGTGGTGGTGGTGGTGGTGGGTGAGCTCCTGGCGCTATTTCACAGTGTTTGTTAAAGCACATCCATATCCTGCAACACAGCCACTAGGAAGACTGTTGCAGGATCCTTTTGAAGCTGTTATGGGCTGCAGCCTTTCTGCTAATAAACCTTTACAGTTTTGGAAAAAAAAAAATAAAAAAAATAAAAATGAATAAAGATTTTTTTTTTAAAAGCATGCCTTATTTTATTTATTTTAGGCAAAATATATTGCAATCCCTAAAACCATAAACTAAGAACAATGTGCTTGGCTCATATTCCTCTTCAAACTTCAAATGTGCACAGTTCTGTAACTTTTGGCAATAATCCTATTCTTAGATTTTTTTTATATTCAGGCGATAGTGTTTGTTTTTCCTGTCACATCAAAATCTAATATAAATAAAAACATACCTAAAACTATTAATTTATATATTGTTTATGTAGATCAGAAAACTAGTTCTTGGCTCCTTCAACCACAGGTCTACCTAGCTAAATGATCACACAGAGTGTTGGGTTTTGTTTATTTTTAGTATTAGTATTCAAACTCAGTTAACATTGATTCTCTATAATTACCCAAGCAGTGTTTGCCAATAATTCCCTGTTCCTTCTGCTAAGCACAACAAACAAAAAATTGGCAATCTCCTGTCAAATATGCAAAATGAGTCCTAAGCACTAGTAAAAAATTATTGAATTCCAAAGCAAACACTTTCTTCCTTGCTTTAGGAAATTCTGTTCGTATTAGCTCAACTACTAAAGCTCTCTTTCTTCCTGAGTCTTATCTATTTCAGCTTATTGCTCCCCCTTCCTATTCTGAATTTGAGAAAGTTTAATAAGTTTCAACTCTAGTCAGAAGTGCTGTATAGATTCAGACTTTTAACATCTAAATGAGGAAATGTTTTCTCTCCCCCTGACTCGTTCAGCTTCTCCCATCTCTGTTTAAGGCACCGTCTCAAATTATTTTCTCCTAACATCCCCTCTCCCCCGAGGGTTTTACAGGGAGGAGATAAATAGTTTAAGGGGTCTCATGGGCAGATTTTTTACCTCTTTGCAATCCCCTTTGTTTTTTCAACAGAAAACATTTCTAGCTTCCTTAGTGTTGCAATTCTCCTACTAATGTAAAATTCTCCTACTAATGTAAAATGTGGCCTGTACTGCTGCTTTGGAAGAATGGTGTAGAGCAGGGGTGCCCAATACGTCGATCGCGATCGACAGGTCGCTCGCTCAGGCGACCCCAGTCGATCGCAGAGCGGGTTCCCTTCTTCCCTTCTCTTTTTTCCCCTCCTGACTGGCCCACCTCTTTAAGAATGCCAGCCAATCAGAGTGCTGGCAGGGCGGGGTGAAGGTCGGTGGCGTACCAGTGTTCTCCCTAGGGCCTTTTAGCTGGGCGGTCCTCATCCGCTCCTGAATTCTGCTGCTGCTGCCGCCGCTGCTCAACATTTAAAAAAAAAACCGGCTTGGAGAACTTATGCTCCGGGAGCTAACGTGTGCTTGTACCGGCTTCCCTTCTCTTCCCTCTGAAACCGGAAGTTATGTCGGGGGGGGAGAAAAGGGAAGCCGGCACGCACATGTTAGAGCCCCGTTCGCGGGCTAAAGAGGGAGACAGGTCAGTAAAGCTTGCAATTTGCTCTTTTTGCTGCCAGGTCCTGCCTACTTTCTGTTTCCTCAAAGGCAGGACCCGGCAGCATTTCTCTCAATAGGTCAATCTTGGGCCGATCAGCTTTCCTCTCCCCGACGTCAATTCTGCCATCGGAGAGGAAGCTCTGGCCAGCGGAACTTCCTCTCCGACGGCAGAATTGACGTCGGGGAGAGGAATGCTGGTCGGCCCGAAGCAGGGAGAGCTTGGCCGGTGGCGGGCGGCTTTGGAGGCCTGTTATCCGATGGCAGTGGCAGTGGCTTGGGGAAGGGCAGGGAGGGAGAAAGAGGGCAGGCAGGGAGACAGAAGGAAAGAAGAGAAACAGAAAAAAAGAAAGGGGGCATGAAGAGAGAAAGAAAGAGAGGGCAAGGAGAGAGGAAGAAAATGTTGGGGGGGGAATGAGGTCAGGAGGAGAGGAAGCATACAGGCTAAAAGAAGGGAAGAAAGATTGGATGCACAGTCAGAAGAAGAAAGTGCAACCAGAGACTCATGAAATCGCCAGACAAGGTAGGAAAAATTATTTTATGTTAAATTTAGTGATCAAAATGTATCTGAATTTATATCTGCTGTCTATATTTTACACTATGGTCCCCTTTTACTAAACCGCAATAGAAGTTTTTAGCGCAGGGAGCCTATGAGCGTCGAGAGCAGCGCTGGGCATTCAGCGCAGCTCCCTGCACTAAAAACTGCTATCGTGGTTTAGTAAAAAGGGAGGGGGGGTTATTTGTCTATTTTTGTATGGTTGTTACTGAGGTGACAGTGCATAGAGTCATCTGCTTTGACCTCTTTGAAAAACCCTGCTTTGTGTTTTTTTTTTAATTTTATTGTTGGTAGATCATTTTGACTTGGACATTTTAAAAGTAGCTCGCAAGCCCAAAAAGTGTGGGCACCCCTGGTGTAGAGCATTGAATAATTTTTGTAATCATATTATGCAACAGCTTAGATTAGTGAGTCTTATTTCCTTTTTGCATTGTTTGTTCTTTTTAGTTAAAGTATCGTTTCAGACAATGTATTAGACTTGGTATGCAGGAGTAATTTATGGTTCTAGGATGCAACTTGGAATATAGGAGAATAAGGTTTGTTTTATTTATTTGCATTTGGTTTAAATGTTGTACATGCAGTGTTGAAGATGCTGTTATTTCCCATTGATGCAAACGATGATTTCCTGTTGAAACAAAGCTGAATGATTTATGTCCTTATTCCTATTTGAGGAAATACCTGTAATGTTAAATGAATCTATGTGTTATTTGCATTTCTATGTTGTGATTTAATATGTTATGATCTAATTTATTCTATTTTTCTCACACATTCTCTCCCGCTGACTGTAGTGGTGGGTGGGGGAGGGGAAATGTAACTTATCCCTCGCCTTTAAAAGAATTTTAATGTATGATAAAATGCACATCTGTTATGTTCTAGCAATGCTTTGGTATAAATATTAGTTTACCATTTCTTTGTTTATGTTGCACTTGCAATTGAGAATAATTCACCTGTTTAATTAAGAGCTAAAGCTAGTTCTTGAAGGGCCTGTTTAAAATTCAGACTCATTTGGTATATGACTTTCCTTTTAAACCTTTTGTATCTTTCCACAGACTGTTATATAAAGGGGAAGTCATTTAAGAAGTAGAACAATGTTTAAATATTTGAATTATTAACCCGATGCATTTTCCTTTTTCTCTTCCTAGGTGTCAAATTTATGTTTCATTAATGAAGTTATGCCCATATGGTGAGATGCATAAATTATTTTGGAAGCTACTATGTCTAAGATTACAGGTGTTTTAAATAGGGCTATTTGTGTAGCATCTGCTCCATATTTTGTATATTTACTATTTGAGTTTCAATAACACTTTTTGGTGTCCTTGAGAAACTCTTCACAGCACGAAATCTACACACTCCCATGCCACACATTAGCATCTCAGCATCTGAACTAAAATTAGTTTGTACAGGCCCATGACTTCAGCAACTCCAGAGAAATGCAGGAATGGGTCTCACAACCTGCAAAAGTCTCCTATAATCTGTCTCAATAGGCAGTGAAATGCTCTATCCTAAAAGAAATATTGTAGGTTGTGCATGTATGAAGCTTCAAATATATGCAATCGTGATTTAATTTTCCCTTTTTAATTTATACTTTGGTATTTTTCATATATGCATATGCAGGCTTAGGCATAGATAAGCAGTTGGGGGATAGGTTTTACCCCAGAAGGTAGTGTATGGTGATAATTATAGTATTTAATACAATGATGTTGGCCAGCTAGACTTGCAAGCCTCATTCTTTTTGATCTGTCTTATTTTCCTTGTGCCCAAGATTTTGGTTCTGATTTGTTTTTGTTCCCTTTATTTTTCCCTGGGGTATTCAGAGAGGAATGGCCCCAATAAAGACTAGATGGCCTGTCAACAAAATAATACTGTTTGCTATGTCTCCGGATCTTTCACACCTGTTGAATTGGTATTGAAAATTTATCAGTTTTTACCTTGTACCTACTCACACTATACAAAGTATACTGTCTGTTCCAACTGTTGCCTTTACAAAGAATTAAGTTTTCCTATGCCCTGTACCTATCCCATCTAAGTAATTACCAAACGGGTCCTTAGCTATTCCCAAACTGACTGTCTTTTCATCCTGTTTTCTTAGCATAGCCATATTTTTAATTGGGTTTTAGTATGAATAGACCCAAGGTCCTTAACTATATTTTTGTCCCATCAGATAGCTGTTTCCTGGGCATGTGGCCTAGATTTACTAAAATAATGGGTATTTGGTTGAGTTTATTTTGCTCAACTGTTCTGAAAATACTGGATCTGTGAGAGTCTTATCTCCTTATGCCTGTGTGTGTCCTTGGGCGTGAAATACTAAGTAAAATCTCTCCTTGCTTACTGATGAGAACATTTATTTTCCTAGTCTGTTCTATTCTTACGAGTCTCCCATATGTTTTGAAATTATCTCTCTATTGTGTGATACGCTTTTTCTTCCTTGTACTGCCTTGTTATCAAATGTAAGATTTGTAAAGCAATAAGAATTTATGTATACAAATTAACAATGAACTTTATTGGGATGCTATCAGAACCCATATGAACATGTAATGCCATAATTGGCTAGACTATGGCCTATACAAATGTGATCGCTGACAATGTATTCAAGAGCTTTGTATTGGAGCATTAACTAAAGATATGACGTTAAGCTTAGTGATTCTGAATTCATATATGAATTTAATTGTTCATACTAACCAAGATGATAGTATTTTAAGCAAGAATTACATCGAGTTATAAAATATATATTAAGTTAAATGAAAATAAAAGCAGCACAGATGATGAATATATGCCACTAGTGATATATACAGCCTTTCCAAATTGCATGTCTAATGAGTCTGCTTATAATTGGAAATATATATATATATATATATATATATATATATATATATATATATATATATATATATATATATATATATATATATATATATACACACTAGTGTTTAAGCCCGTTAGATTAACGGGTGCTAGATGACCGCCTCTCCTGCTTTTGAACCTGGGCAGGGGCAGAGGCAGAGCCGGTGCGGGAGGGAGTGACGGTGGGAGAGCAATTTCAAAGCCTCAGAAGCGGCGGCTCCTTGACCAATCCGTGCTTACAACGTCCCCACACTCGCGGTCTGGCTGGCTCCCCCACCAAAGCCCTTCGCAGTGGCAGCCCCACCTGCATTCATCCCCGCATCCCAAGCCTCTCCGAAGGCCGGCTCCCATGAAAATGGTACCCCTCTGTCCAAAGCCGCGGCGGTAGCCTCCCTCAAAACACATTTCAAATCTGACATATTGTAATCACAAAACAGAAAATAAAATTATTTTTCTTACCTTTTGTTGTCTAGTCATTATTCATTTAATGTAGGGGTCCCAGGCTATGGTTGGCTTTTGATAACTCGCTTGCCAGGGCCCCTTCTTTCTTCTTCCCTCCCTCCATCCCGGCAGCTGAAGACAGGCACCTCCCCCCAGTGGTCTGAGACAGGAGGGAGCAGTTAGGAGAGGGTCTGAGGGCAAAGAGGGGCTCAACAGCGCCCAATCACCTTTCCTTCCCTCCCTCCATGAGGTGCAGTGAATCCACCAATGTTAAAAGGAGCCGCGTCGAAATCGGAGGCCTGCCACTGCCGTAGCACGTTCCCCTCTGCCTTGGTCCCGCCCCTTCTCTGACATATGGGACCGCGGCAGAGGGAACGTGTTACGGTGGCGGCAGGGCTCCAATTTCAAAGCAGCTGCTTTTAACATAGACGGAGCTGAACTGACCTGATGGAGGAAGGGAAGGAACGGTGGGGAAAATTTCGGCAACGGCAGGAATTGTTTGGCGGGCCAAGCACCGGTTTCTTTAGGCAGCCCCGGTTGTTTACTTGGATTAAATGTGAGCCGGGTGAGGAAGTCCGCCGCAGCCTCGCAGCTAGGTAGGGGGACAACAATGGCGCTTATGCTCAAGCCCCCGCCGCAGCTCCTCTCTGGATCCTGGTGCGGTTCGAGAGAGGAGTCGTGGCGGCGGCTTGAGCATAAGCGCGATTGTTGTCCCCCTACCTAGCGGCGAGGCTGCGGCGGCCTTCCTCTCACAGCTGGCGGCCGGCGAACCCTAATGCTGACATTGAATCCAAGTAAACAACCGGGGCTGCCTAAAGAAACATGGTAATCATATTCTGTTCTGAAAGCCCCCGCCGCAGCTCCTAGGCGGTTGAGGGGGGAAGGTTGTGGTCGGAGTTGCTAGGCTGCAGCGGATGTGTGAGTTGTGAGTGTGGGGCCTGTAGCGGCGCGAGGTGGAGAGCAGGCTGTGGTGACGTAGTAGGCGCGCATGCGCACTCGTATTTCCGCGACGGGACCAGGGAACACGATTTTTTTAGTGCGCATGCGCGTCCTACCATTTTATTATATTAGATATATAATAGATCTGGGGTGCTGCATTTTGGGACATTTGCTATATTCAAATATGATGAAGATGGCCATGATGAATTAATTTTGCTGTCTGCACTTTTGCTCTTTGGTAGAATCATCTTTTTAACATTTGTTGAGGACTTCCATTTACAGGGTGCCCAGAGGAGGAATGCGTTCTCCCACATAGAAAAAACTGAGCTGCAAAGAAAGAGACTTAACATGTGTCTGATTTCTGGCAAGGACTATCCTTAGCTGAGTACTGTGGCCTAACATGGACTTTTCTTCATTAGTCACCACAAAAAGACTGATTGATTTACTATTGCCACCGGGATCGACGGCCTAAAATGGCAGAGTGAAATTCAAAAGACTGAACTTTAAAGTTTTAGTTTGATTTGTTTTGCTTTCTTTACAACTGTGGACTTGTTGATTTGCACTTTAACCTTTTTCTGGACTTATGCAGTGTTACTTTATATATATTACCATGTGTTTTCAATAGTATGATAGCAACAGGCCTATTGTAAGATCCATGTGCTTTGCCTGATTAAATCTTTCAGGGAAACAACTTGTTATGCATTTTCATCCTGTTTAGACTCCTGTATCTGCATTCTGATTATCTCTCACCTCAACAGATTCTTTCTGACCCTTCCTTGCTGCTAGGCTGAAAAGTGCAGTGGAATAACAATACCTGCGCTATACACGGCTTCATGACTTTAACCCAACTACCTTTTCCCATCCAAGAATGTAGGTTTCTAAATTGATCAGTGCAATATGAAATATGATAGCATAAGAGGATCTAATGTGTTTACCTAGACTTCCATCTGACTTCCATCTTAACCTGTGAGCATGCCTTGATAATGTTTGCAGTCAACCAGGTCTGCACTGATCTCAGCTCTTTTGGAAAGACTTGGAAATAATCTAACTTGTAGTTAACAGATTTATTCTAGAGGGGTGGCCTCATGATAAGATGAAGCCATTAAATGTCAAATGTACAATCAATGTAAGAATTTTCCAGATGTTTTTCTGATTACCTATTTCTAAGCTTAATGTTTTCTTGTTTGTTTTCTTTTGCTTTCATGTGTTATTGTCATACGCATGATTTGTCCTGAGTCCTTATGAAGCTGGTATCCTATTAGATTGGGGGGGGGGGTGGTGACAATTGTCTTCTTAATTTTACTAAGTTTGATGACACAGCAAATTACCCCCAATAAAAGAATACCTAACATCAGGAGGCAGGCAGCCCAGCCTATGCCCACCTCCTCCACGCCCTTCCTGCACACCCAAACCAACAGTATTGCCCAACATCCCCTGTCCCAGCAGTAATAACTCAACTTCCCAGATTCATGTCAAAGTATGTAAGCCCCCCTCCCCACTCCCAAAAGCTTCCTAAGTCCCCCTTATCCCCCTGTACCATACACAGGCCCTAACAGCTCATGAGGAGCACTTTGGTGTACTCCGTTATTCAGAAAAATCAGACCTCCTAATCCAACCCAACCACCCTTCCCCCACAACAGTAAAAGACTGTCCTGCTAGAAAGTCCAATGCTAAAATGCTTGCCCAATCAGGAGAACCAAAGCAGGTTCACCACGCAACCCAGGGAAAAGATCCTGAGCCATAAACCTCAACCCCTGCCCCCTGAACTGTGGCCCTCTAAGGGTTCAACTTATCCAAAATCATCCAGCTATCTCTGTCAGTGTGGATCCTGTGATTCAGGTATGGTATTCAAGAAGTCCAAAGCCTGGGCAGGATCCACAAAAAAAAAAATCAGTCCTGCCCCGCGTGATGCACTCTGAATCTCGCCGTAAAGAGATCCAAACCAAATCTTCCTGGCGGCCAATGCAGAGCAAATCAAGACAAACTTTTCCCTTGCTGCCGCCACCGGTGCTGAATAATCTTGAGCCCTCAAAGGTAAGTGTGATGCCTGAGCGAATCGCCTGAAGAAATGCCTGTTTGTGGGCAAAATGCAGGATGCCCTGGGTTTGGCTCCTGCAGGACACACTGGACCCATCCTATGAGCGCGCTCAATCCAGAGCAGGCCCATGTGCACTTCAAATGAAATTTTACTGATAAGCCAGGTCTCCATGATGTGAGGAAGCTTACCCTCTCTAATCAGCTCCGGTATCCCAATAAAGTGCAGGTTGTTCCATCTGGAACGATTTTCCAGATCATCAATTTTTTTTTTTATATTTATTTTTAATTTCATTTTGAAAATAATAGCAATCAGTTTACACTTGTTTAGGAAAACTGAAAAGAAAATTACAAATCATATCATGAGGCACATCAAGATCAAAAACCAATAAGTGACGGTCTAAAGCTATAGGACTTCAATAATTAACACATAAGAACATACATAAGAACATAAGAAGTTGCCTCCACTGGGTCAGACCAGAGGTCCATCCTGCCCAGCGGTCTGCTCCAGCGGCGGCCCATCAGGTCCATGACCTGTGAAATGGATTGACCATTCTTATAACCTACCTCTGCTTCTATCTGTACCCCTCAATCCCTTTATCCTTTAGGAACCTATCCATACCTTCCTTGAACCCCTGTACTGTGCTCTGGCCTATCACAACCTCTGGAAGCGCGTTCCATGTGTCTACCACCCTCTGAGTAAAAAAGAACTTCCTAGCATTTGTTCTAAACCTGTCCCCTTTCAATTTCTCCGAGTGACCCCTAGTGCTTGTGGTTCCCCACAGTTTGAAGAATCTGTCCTTATCCACTTTTTCTATGCCCTTCAGGATTTTGAAGGTTTCTATCATGTCTCCTCTAAGTCTCCTCTTCTCCAGGGAGAACAGCCCCAGCATTTTAAACCTGTCAGCGTATGAAAAATTTTCCATACCTCTTATCAGTTTAGTCGCTCTTCTCTGGACCCCCTCGAGTACCGCCATGTCTTTCTTGAGGTACGGTGACTAGTACTGGACACAGTACTCCAGGTGTGGGCGCACCATTGCGCGATACAGCGGCATAATGACTTCCTTTGTCCTGGTTGTGATACCCTTTTTGATGATGCCCAACATTCTGTTTGCTTTCCTTGAGGCTGTCGCACACTGTGCCGATGGTTTCAATGTTGTGTTCACCATCACCCCCAGGTCTCTTTCAAGGTTGCTCAACCCTAGCAATATTCCCCCCATTTTGTAGCTGAACATCGGGTTCTTTTTCCCTATATGCATGACCTTGCATTTCTTTATGTTGAAACTCATTTGCCACTTTTTTGCCCACTCCTCCAATCTTGTCAGGTCTCTTTGCAGGTCTTCACAGTCTTCCGTGGTTTTGACCCTGCTACAGAGTTTGGTGTCATCAGCAAATTTAATGACCTCACATTTCGTCCCCGTCTCCAGGTCGTTGATAAATATATTGAACAGGAGCGGTCCCAGCACCGATCCCTGTGGAACTCTGCTCGTGACCCATTGCCAGTCTGAGTAATGACCTTTTACTCCAACCCTCTGTTTCCTGCTTGCTAGCCAGTGTCTGATCCATCGGTGGACATCCCCTTGCATCCCGTGATTCCACAGCTTCTTAAGCAGCCTTTCGTGGGGTACCTTGTCGAAGGCTTTTTGGAAGTCAAGGTAAATGATGTCTATGGCTTCCCCTTTATCCATCTGGCTATTTATTCCCTCGAAGAAGTACAGTAAATTCGTGAGGCATGACCTACCCTTGCAGAAGCCGTGCTGGCTTGCCTTCAGTTGTCCATTTTTTTCTATGTGTTCGCAGATTGTGTCCTTAACCAGTGCTTCCATCATCTTTCCCGGGACCGAAGTCAAGCTCACCGGCCTGTAGTTTCCTGGGTCCCCCCTTGATCCCTTCTTAAAGATGGGCGTGACATTTGATATTTTCCAGTCCTCTGGGATCTCCCCAGTTTTCAAGGATAGATTACATATTTGGCGAAGTGTTTCCGCTATTTCGTTTCTCAGTTCTTTTAGTACCCTTGGGTGGATGCCGTCTGTCTATCTGTCGGAGGGCATCCTCTCGGCTCGCCTCTAGTTGGATCAGTTTTTCATCGTGGTCTCCGTTTATGATCTCCTCGGGTTCTGGGATATTGGATGTGTCCTCTCTCGTGAAGACTGACGAGAAGAACTTGTTTAACCTGTCAGCTATCTCTTTTTCCTCCTTTACCACTCCTTTCTTGTCTCCATTGTCCAATGGTCCCACTTCCTCCCTGGCTGGTTGCTTCCCCTTCACATACCTGAAGAATGGTTTGAAGTTTCTTGCTTCCCCCGCCAGTCTCTCCTCATACTCTTTTTGCTTTCCTAACCACTCGGTGACATTCTTTCTGGTGCCTTTTGTGCTCCTTCTGGTTGTCCTTTGTTGGGTCCTTTTTCCATTTTCTGAAAGATGATTTCTTGTCACTTATTGCTTTTTTACTGCATTGGTTATCCACGCCGGGTTTCTTGCTCGATTCTTTTTGCACCCTTTCCTAAACCTGGGGACAAACAGGTCTTGTATCTCGTACACCGTGCCCTTGAGTAGGGCGCAGGCTTCCTCTACGGTCTCCATCTTCCTTGAGCTGTTGCCGAGCTTTTTTCCCACCATTTTCCTCCTTTTCTGAAATTGAGTGCTGTCGTTGTGGTTCTTTTCACCTTTGATGTTCCTACTTTTAGCTTGTACTGGATCATGTTGTGATCGCTGTTTCCTAGTGGTGCTAGTACTACCACCTCCTTTGCGGGACCCCCTAGCCCGTTGAGGATTAGCTCAAGAGTGGCATCCCCTCGTGTTGGTTCTGTAACCATGAAACAGTCCCTCACCGCTTCTAGGAATTTTGTTTCTCTTATGCAATTTGAGTGGCCAATACTCCAGTCTATTCCAGGGTAGTTGAAATCCCCATAACCACCACACTTCCACTTTTGCATACCTGCCTCAATTCGGCCTCCAGGTCCTGGTCGTTTGCTTCTGGTTGTCCTGGTGGGTGATAGTACAGTCCCAATTTAATGTCCGCTCCATTTCCTCCTGTCAGCTTAACCCATAGTGATTCCAAGCCCTTACTGTTGTTTCCATCCTGGTTGAAGGAATGGAGTCATTTATATACAGCGCTACTCCTCCACCCTTCTTGTGTGTCCTGTCCCTCCTATAGAGTTTGTACCCTGGTAGGGCCACATCCCATTTGTTGTCTTCGGACCACCATGTCTCTGTTACTCCTACTATGTCTAGGTCCTCTTTACTGGTTATAACTTCTAGCTCTCCCATTTTGGTCCTTAGGCTCCTAGCATTTGTGTATAGGCAATTTAAGTCCCGGTTGGTTACCTTCTTTGTAGGTTCTCCTCGTGGTTTGGTGCTCCTGCCGATCCCCTCACGGGCTGCCAGTCCCCGAGCCTCGTTCTGTTCATCCACCTCCTGTGGTGTGTCTGTTTCGTCTTCCTCCCCCTCCTGTGGTGTGTCTATCCTGTTCTCTTTCTGCTTCCCCGTTTTTAGATATCCCTCTGGTTCTGGCTGTTTCCTCCTTTTCCTGCTCTTTAGTTTTATTAGTTTCTTGGGTCCCTGCAATACGTCTTTGGGTTTCTGTCCAAAAAAATGACCACTCAGTCTCGAGCCCTCTATCGCCATTTCCCGATTCAGTATCCTTGTTTGATACTGTGGTCTGATGTGTCGAGGTCAGATCGACTATCGGCTTTCCCCTTGTAATCAGTTTAAAACCATGTCTATGCCGGTCTGGATGTTGCGTGCCAGCATCCTCATTCCAACCGTGCTCAGGTGCAGTCCGTCTCTCCTGTAGAGCTTGTTTTTCCCCAGGAAGGTTGTCTAGTTCTGTACAAAGTGGAAACCCTCCTCATCGCACCATCTCCTCAGCCAACCATTTGTTGCTTGCAGCTCGGTCTGCCTCCTTGCATCCGCCCTCGGTACTGGCAGGATCTCTGAAAAGTCTATCTTCCTTGTCCTCAGCTTCAGTTTCCTCCCCAGGATCTTAAACTGCTCGGTCAGTGTAGTCCTGTTGTAGTTCCTTCTGCTGACATCGTTGGTTCCAACGTGGATTATCACTGCTGTCTCCTCCGTCTCAGCTCCCTCCAGGATTCTCTCGATTCTGTCGGAGATGTCCTTTGTCCTCACCCCTGAGAGACATGTCACCAGCCAGTCTTCTCTCCCTCCTGCTATGTGACTGTCCACTTCTCTCAGGATTGAGTCTCCCACCACGATTGCAGATTTCTCCTTTCTCAGCTTCCTCCTGGGTCTCAGGTCCGTATCAGTGATTCGATCCTCCAATCCTTCCTCTGCCTGTTCGGTTCCTCCGCAAGGTCCTTCCTCCCTGGCTTCTGGTGGGTTCTGTCCTCCATCTGTTGGTTCCCTTCTGAAGTGCTGGTGATCCTGTGTCTCTACCATCTTGCAGGCCTCCTCGATGAATCTCTCGAGCTCTCTGACCTGCTCGTTGATGTGGCTCTCTCTGGTGGTATCCTCAGTTGTCTCAATTGCCCACGGTTCCTCTACGGCGCGGAGTCCCTCTAGCTCCTGGACCTTGATCTGCAGTCTCCTGACCTCCTTCTTTAGGCTATCCAGTTCCTGACATCGACTGCATATGTACGCCTGTCTCCCGGAGGGGATGTAGTCATACATGTGACACTCGATGCAGTATACTGGAAAGCTTCGCTGGGCTTCTGCTGCCTCCATTTCTCTTTTCTCGTACCTAAAGTTCCTCGGTGCGTTGGAGTGTGCCCGTTGTGTAGCTAGCTGGAAGAGTAGAGAGAAGAAAAGAATGAGAATAGAAGAAAAGTAAAAATTTATTATTATTTTTTTTAAGTAGTTATTTAAGAAGTTTGAATTTGCTGCTGGGCAGCCTGGACTCCTGGCTCCTTCTCAAGGCTCCTTCGCAAAGGCGCCCTCGCTAAGGCGAGCACCTTTGCCGCTCGCCTTCGCCGCGTGGCAATGGGGATTCCGGAACCTTGGGAGTGCTGCAAATGGATGTGTGAATCACAGGCTCCTTCATCCCAGGCTTTTTTTTGTTATTTTATGAAAGATTTTATGATAATTCTTCTTTCATTATGGCTTCTACATCTAAACAATGGGGGGTATAGGGGATTATTTTTAATGTTTTATGGATGTGTACTGATAAAATCCATAAATTTATATGAGGCTTTCTTTTTGGATTCAATTTTAACAGTATTTAAAAATGAATCTTAAAATATTCTCTTTAAATATCAATGGATTAAATCATCCTATTAAAAGGAAAAACACTTAATTTTTTGAAAAGGCAGAATGCAGATATATACTTTATCCAAGAGTCACACTTATCTGAAATTGAATCTAAAAAACTTGAAAATGATTGGGTTAAACATTGTTTTTATGCTTCAGCGGTAGGGAAAAACCAGGAGTGGCTATTCTGGTTCATAAGAGATGTACGGCTAGTTTTACGTTAAAGGATAAAGATTCTTCAGGAAGATGGGTATATGTAGAAATGAAGACTGGAAATAGTTCAATGGCGCTCTTGAATGTATATGCCCCTAATTCCAATCAATTAGAATTCTTTGTTTCTATTCAGAAACTAATTTTACCACTGGCTACTATGAATTTAGTAGTGGCTGGAGACTTTAATGCTGTAATGGATCCATTGATAGATAAAAGTCCTAGTAAACTAATTAAATAAATGGGACTTGATAATTTGATAGAATCTTGTGGTTTAAAAGATATATGGAGAATATTGCATTTTGATGCTCGGGAATTTTCCATTTGTTCTCATGTTCATAATTCATTTTCAAGAATAGATTATATTTTTGTTTCAGATTCATTAGTTCAAAATGTGATGAAAGCTACCATAGATCCAATCATATTATTAGATCATGGTGGGGTATGGATTGAACTAAGATTTGATGTAGAAGATGTGGTAAGACCTGTATGGAGATTCAATAATGCATGGCTTGCTGATTCAAAGTTTCTTGAAGAAATTCAAAATAAGATAGAAGAATATTTTCATATTAATGTTTCCGCAGAAATTACAGATGAAATATTGTGGGATGCGTTTAAAGCAACTTTAAGGGGACAAATTATTTATTTTGCATCATATGTTAGGAAAAATCTTAAAATGGAATTTATTAATTTGGAAAAAGAAATAAAGGAATTAAAAGCAAAATTAATAACAAAATGGGAGCATGTTACTTTACAAGCTTTATTAAAACTCAGATATAAGTATAATGAAATTTCTTCACAGTTGGCAAGAAAAGATTTTTCTCAGCAAGCTTTGTATTATGGAAACTCGAATAAAGATTACTGGCTAATTACCTCAAAGCGAAAAAAAGAAAGGTAAAAATTGTTGCGATTAAATATGAAAGAGGTGAAACTCAAGTACAAATTGGAACTATTTTAAAACAATTTTTGAATTTTTATAAATCTTTGTATTCTTTTGAGCTTTATTCAAATGAGGTATAGAATTATTAAAATTGAAAAGGGGTCCCAAAGTTCCTGAGCATATAAGAAGTAATCTTGAAATGCCTATATCTATAAAAGAATTGCAAACAGCATTGAAGTCCCTTAGAGTTGGATCCGCTCCAGGTGGTGATGGTTTTACGATAGAATTCTATAAATCATTTCAAAATACCCTTTTACCTTATTTGTTAAATTTATATCAGGCTCAACTGACTACAGGTTGTATTTTAGGTACTATGGCAGAATCTTTAACTGTTGTTTTACCAAAGCCCAATAGGGATCTAATGTTGGTTTCAAACTATAGGCCTATTTCTTTATTAAATGTAGATGCTAAACTTTTGGCTAAATTATTGGCTTTACGTTTGGCTAAGGCTCTTCCTTATATTATTGGAATGCATCAAATAGGTTTCGTTGCTCAACGACATTCTTCTAATAATACTAGATTGGCATTACATATACTAAATTTATCAAAAGTTATTAATGATCCGGCCTTTTCTGTATCATTGGATGCGGAGAAGGCCTTTGATCGTGTGGAATGGACCTTTATGTATCAGGCGATGGATTGGTTTGGATTTATTGGTTTGGATTTATTCAAATGGTTCAAACTTTGTATAGCTCCCCTTTTGCTAGATTATATATTAATGATTCTTTTTCAGATCATTTTTGTCTGGAAAGGGGGGTTAGACAAGGATGTCCGTTATCTCCTCTCCTGTTTGATATTGTTTTGGAACCTTTATTGTTAGCTATTCAACAGGCTGAGGAGATTCAGGGTATTCCTTTTGCAGGTAAGGAATATAAAATCTCTGCATATGCAGATGATATTTTGCTTCATTTGAGGAATCCGGAAACATCCATTCCACATTTATTAGAATTGATTGAAAAGTTTGGAAAATTTTCAGGTTATAAAATAAACTGGAGTAAATCTGAGATCCTTCCATTAAAATGTTCATTGCTCCAAGGGTTTATTTGATAAATTTTCTTTTTCATGGAAGGAAGGAGGTGTTAAATACTTAGGTATCTGGATTCAGAAAACATTAGATGAAACTATTCAGGAAATGAAAAATCCATTTTACTAAAGGTCTCAGAGATGTATGAGCAGTGGAACCCATTGCATTTGTCCTGGTGGGGGAGAATTCAGACTGTAAAAATGATGATTTTGCCTATAGTTTGTTATCAAATGGGTATGATACCGGTCTACTTTCAGAAATCTTTTTATAAAAAATTGAATAATATTCTTACTAAATTTATTTGGCTAGGTAAAAAGGCTAGAATTGCTATAGTAACTTTACAAAAGCAGATTGTGGAGGGTGGGGTAAATTTTCCCAACTTTTATAGGTACCATGAAGCCTATATTATGCACCTGGGAATGTATTGGATCTTCCCAGAACTTATGGAACATATGCCTGATTGGTTATACAGTGGAACCTTGGTTTACGAGCATAATTCGTTCCAGAAGCATGCTCGTAAACCAAATTGTTCGTATATCAAAGCAAGTTTCCCCATAGGAAGTAAGGGAAACTGCTTTGATTGGTTCCACCTCCTCCCCCCCCCCCCCACTAGGCTACCGGCGCTGCTCCATTCTCCCCCCTCTCCTTGAGGAATCAGACACTGTTCCAAACCCCTCCCCGCGATCCAACTTCCCCCCCCTGCGAACCGGCATCCCCCTCCCCGCTCACGTTGCCCCCTCTCCACCGCGATCCTACTTTCCCCTCTCCCAAGCAGTCAATGACACCCTTTACCCGACTTGGCACCAGTGCCGGTGCCCGAAGATCCTCCCTCTTCTGGTGCGGCTGGGCGGTGCGTCGGAGATCCTCCTTCTGGGCTGGACTGGCTTTGAGCATTTGCGCATGCTCAAAGCCTTCTGGTCTCGCTCTCTTCGAGATTGAGAGTGAGACCAGAAGGCTTTGAGAATGCGCAAATGCTCAAAGCCAGTCCAGTCCAGCCCAGACCAGAAGAAGGAGGATCTCCCACGCACCGCCCAGCCCAGGCCGCGCCAGAAGAGGGGTGATCTTCGGGCACCAGCACTGGTGCCAAGTCGGGTAAAGGGTGTTATTGACTGCTCGGGGGGAGGAAGTAGGATTGCGGTGGAGGGGGGCAACACGAGTGGGGGGGGATGCCGGATCATTGGGGGGGGCGCTCGTACAGCGAGCCAAGCTCGGTTTACGAGGCACCAAATTTGCGAATGTTTTGCTCGTCTTGCAAAACACTTGCAAACTGGTGCACTCGTAAACTGAGGTACCACTGTATTTGGAATAGAAAATTATGTCTCCTATGCGACTTTCTCATGTTTGGAGTATAAAATTACCCGGATATGCTAAAGACAACAAAATTATATTAGATACTTGGAAAACAATCAAATTCATTGACAAACTTACAGATGTTCCTATAATGAAATCTACTTTACAATCCTTATGGTTAAACTCCAAGATTAAAGTGGGTAGTGCTGGAATCGCCTGGAAGAATTGGATGCAGGCTGGAATTAGAACATTAGATGATGTTACATCCAATGAAAATCTGCTGGAATTTTCCCGACTGCAACAATTATTTGGTATTTTAAAATCTCAACAATATAGATGGTTGCAGTTGAAGCAGGCCATTCGGAGTGGGTTCCCTGAATGGAAAACTTTTAAAACCTATTATAGCTTGCAGATCCTTAGCTATCAGACAGATTTAATAGGACATCAGGCTGCTCGGTGGTATAAATTAATTTCAGAATTCTTGAATAAAAAACCTAAAAATAGTCTCAGAGATATTTGGAGCTTCGAGATTAAACAGTATCTCGTTGGCCACGAATTTGGTCTTGGAGATTAAAGTGTACAGCGTCAGCATCTATGAGGCAAACATGGTTATTTTTATTGTATAGGATTTTTTGGACCCCAGTTCGTTTGCACAATTAGATAGTTTCAAATCTAATAGATGCTGGCATAATAATACTGACATATGGACCTTAGATCATCTGTTGTTTTTTTGTCCGCTTCTTTTATAATTCTGGAAGTCTATCTGGGGACAAATAAATGTTATATTAAAATCTGATATTTTATTAACATAAGCCATTATATGTGGTACTATGTTATTTATTACACCTCCATTAAATAAATATGAAAGCCGTCTCTTTTTGATTTTTACTGGAATAGCTATTCAAATGATAACAAAAAATTAGAAAAATTATGATAGATTAAATTATATGTTTTGGTGGACAAGTGTATGTAATACGTATAAATTTGAAAGAATGCATGCTGAATGCTTAGGACATAGTGGGTTTTTTTAAAATACAGCTTTATTTGTTGATTCTCAGTAAGAAATTTCCTCATTTTGTGATTTTTTCACTACACATCCGGGAGGGTGGGAGATATTTATAAAATATACTTGCATATCAAAAATTATTTTATTTGAATAAGGATATTTAACTTTTATTATTATTTCATACACATGAATTGATGTACTTTTCTAATAATTGTTTATATTACATGTATTACACTATTCTAATTTATATAATAATAAATTACTGAATGTTATTATTTGATAAGTAGGGTGGGTGGGTAAAACAATATTTTTTATAATTTATTGTATGAATTGGTGTATTTTATAAAAATAGGTTTGTAATACTCTTTCTGTAACAAATGTAATACACTGTTGTAGTCTAAAATAATAAATTTTTTTTAACAAAGCAAGGGTTTTAGCAATCTGAAAAATAAAAAGACGGGTCTAAATAAGAAGCAATGGCTTTACGGATTAACTCCTCCCATACTATAATACCCACTTATTCCCTGACGATCTTCTCCAAGTCTAGAAAATTTCTGAGGTGTTCTGGAACAAAAAAAAGTATATTTCGTCCCTAAATATTTTATGAGGCATTTACAAGGATAGCCAGATAGAAAGTGGCTCATTACAAGAAACAACTTTCTCCTCTCTTGTGATTAACATCAGGATAAATCCAAATACGCTGTCCCATAAAAGGAGCCTGGGTTTTGCAAAAATAAAGTTTCAATACAGCGTTAAGGTCTTGTTGGAATACAAATGAGATGAGCAAGATAGCCCTTTTCTTAGTCTTTGTTATAGAAGTTTCCAAAATCTCTGATATATTCCCCAAATCATGTAATTGGGGTAAAAGCCCTTGATTTGCTCCTGGTATTTCATTCTCTAATTTCTTAGTGGCACCAGGTATTTAATAAATTTTATTCAAAGGAGAAATAAGATCGAGAGCGAATCCCAGAATTTGCACCAAATAATTCAACTGAGGAAAGTTCTGGCATTTTTGGAAAATTTAGTAATCTCAGATTTAAGCAAGGGTTATAATTTTCCAGTTGCTCTATTTTCCTCTGTACCAATAGTTTATCTTTTATTAAACCAGCATTAACAGCTTGGATTTTAATTTAATTTTCCTTTTTTAAATCTTCAACTGTTTTTGTTAAAGAGTCTACCTTTTTCACCAAGGAAGACATTTCATCCGCTGTTCTCTGCATAGTTCCATCCATTCTCTGGATTGCTTTCCAGACGTCAAGCAGGGCCACCTCAGAAGAGGTCGAGAGAGCCAAATGGCTTACTTCTTCCCTTGACTGTATTATATTCCCGACTGCTCCTTCTTCTGTCTTGCTCCCCTCACTAGAGACCATTCTCGCAGCCACTTCGGCATCGGGAGCTCCCTCGAGTGTGGGTGAATTAGCTGCAGGGCACGGAGGTGCTACCGGGTCAGGAGGTGAAAGAGAAACTTCTGGCTCAGGAGAAGTGCCCAAGTCCTGGGACGGCAACTCCGAGCCTCGCACTCCACCCTGAAGAGGAGTCTTTGGGGTGATGTCCAGCAAGGTCTGTCTTAAAGGTGTTGAGGTTCCAGCCGGTGGGGGAACGGACCAGACCTGTCCTTTTCTTTTGGAATGCAGCATTTTGGAGGGAAAAAAGACAGAGACTCGCCAGCGACATACCAGTCATGCAGCCATCTTGGACCGCCACTCCCCAGATCATCAATGTTTGATTCAAGCTCTACTATTCTTTTTTGTAAGGTCACCAGTGGTTCTCCCTCCGCCGTGGCTTGATCTTCCAGGTCACTGATTCGCTGCTGCATTTTATCAAGTTTCAAACCCACACTATCCAGGCATTCATGCACTTCCTTGGAACGGTCAGAGTTTTTCAATTTTTTTTTATCTAGAGCGGCCTCCACCGCTGTTGTTATTTCAGCTGTTAAATCCATGATCAATGAAACACTGACCGATGAAGGCAGTATGGCCGGCCGCTTCGCCATCTTATCCTCAGGCCTCTTGAGCTTCTCCCGAAACTTTCTCAGGACTTTCGCCGCCATCCACCCACTTAAGCAAGTAAAGAAAGGATTCCCACGGTCTCCTAACAGGGAATCAAAGGGGGGGGGGGGAAAGCTGCTGAAAAAAAGGTCAGATCGCCGTATTTCAATGCAGATTTAGGAGAAGGGCACAGAGTTCCACAATTCAACGACTGCTTCCGCGCATAACATCACGTGACCTCAAGCTGCAACCATTAATAATAATGTTTCATATCTAACTCAAATTCACTGCTCAGGTCCATAATCAATTTGAATTTGCCATTGTTCATAAGCTGATTGACATACCATATACCTTTGACTTGCCAGTCCAGTTAACTACTTTCCCCTGAATTCCTACATCAGAATTATGCCATATGGATATATGATTTGCATTTGGCCATGAAAGACATAAATTGTCATCCAAAAATTTAAATACCTGCAGTTCTGTCTGTATACTGTAACTCTTCTACTTTACACCCGATTTAAACGATCAAGTTGACATGTATTACCTCTACAAAATGCATTATCTTCTGTTATATGTAATAACTTCTGTGATAAGTATTATCTTCTGTGAACTTGAGGTATCATAACTCCTTACTATTACTGTAATATACTCCTATCCGAAATGTAACTCTACTGGAACTACCCAGATATCTTCTAAAATGTAATCCGCCTAGAACCGCAAGGCACAGGCGGAATAGAAGTCCCTAATGTAATGTAATGTAATAATCTGAGAAGATACCAACCCCAAGGTTTGTATAGATTTTTCCGGCATGTACCAAATCACATTAGCAGCAGTCATGTAAGCATAATGATATAGCTTAAGATCTGGAAAGTTAACACCCCTTTTTTCTTTAAATTGTTTTAATTGTCACAGAGCAATAAGTGGAGGCTTATTGTGCCAAAGAAAATGGGAGATCTTATATTCCAGACCTTTATAAAAGGAATCCAAGAAGGGCACTGGTATCATACTTAAAAAACTTAATTTAATTTGGGAACCAATACCATTTTGATTGCTTCTAAACTACCCCACTACAACAATTAGTAACCAGTCCATCCACAATTGTATTCATTGTACATCTGTTAAGCTCTATAGAGCTCTCCAACAATGTTCCATACCATATTCCTAAACTTTTCAGTTTATCTGCAACCCAAACAAGAGGTAGTTCTCCTAGGTGCCCTCTTTGAGTATGTACATTAGCCTCTGATTTCCCCCAATTTATCTTGTATATAGCAGAAAATCTTTCTAACAATGTAAATAATGTATCTAAAGAGATTGTTTTTAGAAAAAACAATAGGTCATCTGCATATGCTGACATCTTACATTGAATAGGTCCATACTGGGGGGGGGGGGAGCTTGGCTGAACAACAAGATGGATGTGTGATCCACTTGCTCCTTCCTTCCCTGCACTTCTTATAGCCCTTATTAGGTGTTTGGAGTTGGATTTCTTAAGGTTTTAAGGGTTTTACTACTGCTGAAAGTCATATGGTGTCAAGAAAACAAACAAAACTAGAAACTGCTTTTGCTGCTTCAGGAGGAGCTAAGAGACTTAAACCTGACCCCCCAACTCCTTCCAAGATACCACTGCCACAAGAAACAATGGATGTTAATGAACCAATCTTGGCTTAACTAAAAAAAAAATACAGGAGCTGATACAAGGAAACACAGAGAAACACCTCAATTCAATTAGAAATGCTGAATCTCTCACAGAATTGTAATACAAGGACAGATCAGCTGGAAAAACGTGTGTTAGAAGTGGAGGATGATCTGAGCAAATACCAAGCAGATCGCAAAATTATTACCAGATTAGTCAAGGAGCTGGAAGAAGCAAATAATAGGAGTAGAAGAAATAATATTCGTTTATTGGGACTCCCAGAAGGGATGGAAGAAGTTAATCCAATTCGTTTCATAGAGAACTTCATCCCAAAACTTATTTCAATCAAATTCACATGTCAGCTGGAAGTTGAAAGAGTTTACTGCATCCCTGCTCACATACCAAACAAGCAAACGGGGCCAAGACCATTCATTTTTAATTTATTAAGATATCAGCAGGTAATGGAGATTTTGTCTGTGGCACGACAAAAAAAGAATCTGAAGTAGCAGGATAATAAGGTTTCATTGTTGCCAGATTTTGCAAAGCATTACAGCCCTCAACTTTTGCAAATCATACAGCCTTCAACTTAAGCAGCTGGGAGCGAAATATGGATTATTATATCCAGCGATCATGCAAGTGATGCTGAATAATAAAACAAACAGCTTTAAAGTAATTTATATCGCAGCAGGAGGAACAAATGACTTAACCTTCGGTTTTTAGATAATTAATAATCTGGTTATATCAACTTACAAATGGATTTAAATTAGAGACATTTACAGGAATATTTTATTTTTATGTTTTGTTTTGAAGTTGTAAGGCACTTTGGATTCAGTGAATTGACAGTTGATTTACAGTTAGAGTCACGTGGTACTTGTGTGTGAGAGAGTGGTTATATGTCTTTGGATGAACTCAAAGGTTCTGGATGTAATATGTTACATTCTCATTATTCTCAGTTAAGGAAATGAAATAAAGTATGGTTTAATTTGGATTAATTCAGTAATTTTATGTAAAGTTTGAAATTACTAAAGGTCCTTGGTAATATGAAGAGCGTTCCACTAATGAGAAAGCAGTGCTGGAGAATAAATAAAAACTTATTCTGAAACTATCCCTGAACAGCGAGTTGTATGCAATTCTTATTACCTAAATTTCTTTTAACTTGTGGTTTTAGTTGTTTGAGTTTTAATACAAGACTACCAAAGTGTTTACACTCAATGGATAAAAGGCGGTTTGCAGCTTGATGGGAGAAAAACTGCTTATGGTGTGACTCCAGTGCAGTAAGAATGAGCGAAAATCGCAGCTTCACGGCATATGTCAAGATACTTATTGCTGGAAGATGTCAGTTTTAAAAATCCCTTCAGAGAATTATCTAGAGAACCTGCTGCCACCGAAAGTGTAGTGTAGAGATCTTGCATTTGACTAGATGGAAGGAATTACCTCGGCCTCACTGCATCACTTTGAATAAAATCGTTGATCCCATTTCACGGAGTTTCAAGGGAGAAGACTGCACTGAATTCTATAGATCAGACTTTGTATTCTGGTCCTAAATAAGTTAGACTTACTGGAGCCTGCTGCCTATGAGTGATTGGTGGTTGCCTGCAGGGAAATGGCTGGTGTCCTGTAAAACTGGAGAAGGGCTAGAAGATTTCCTTAATTTACTCAAAGAATACCTTGAATAAATGTGTTGTTACACATTGGTTGGCATTCCCAGTCTCACTCAGACATGGCCTCGTCTTCACCTTGCCAACTGCTTGGAAGCAACGACCAAGTATCAGCATTACAGAGACTACAGAGGCGTTCGGATTGCATAGAGACACCTGGGAAAATTACTGGAAAAGTGAGAGCTGAGGAAACCTTAGATATCTTTCAAGACTTCTGTATTGGGAAATAGAAGCCATACACTTCCTGCCCTGCTATATGTTTAATGGATTAATAAGGGGGAACCATAAATTAGGTGCTTAATATTATATGAGTGATTAAAGAAGCTATGGCAAATCTGATACAAAATCACTCTGCTCTGTACAGATATCACTTTTAGAAACAGATACTGCTAAGCTTAGAAGTCCAAGAAGGTAACACAAAGGGAACTCAAATGTATGTATACGAATGCTAGAAGTTTGGGAAACAAAATAGGAGAGTACACAGTACTACACGGATACAAACTGTACAGAAGAGATAGAGTGGGGCAGAATGGTGGAGGTATTGCCCCATATGTTCAGAAAGGATTAGAATCTGTGAGAGAGACTATGGCAGAAGAGAAAGAAAAGCTGGAATCCTTCTGGATCAGGATTCCCAGACACAACGATGCTGACATAAAGATTGGCCTTTACTACCGACCGCCGGGACAGAAGGAGGAGACAGACTCGGAAATGATAGAGGAAATTAAACAAGAATGTAAGACAGGTAATGTCATAATCTTGGGGGATTTCAATTTCCCGGGGATAGCCTGGGACCTGGGAACCTCTAACTGTGGCAAGGAGGCAAAGTTCCTGGAAGTGCTAGGGGACTGCATCCTGGGAACAGATAGTAGGAGAGCCAACGAGAGGAAACGTCACCTTGGATTTGATCCTAAATGGCATTACGGGTCCGGCAAAGGAAGTAGAAGTCACGGTCCTGCTGGGGACGAGCGATCACAACATGATCAACTTCAAACTTGATGTCGCGAAAGGGAAAGGTACCAAAACCTCAACCACGACTTTAAACTTTAAAAAGGGAAGATATGACAGCATGAGAACCATGGTGAAAAAACAGATCAAGAAAAAGATGGGCAAAGTCATAACGGTGGAACAGCCTTTTCATTCCGCGGATGTCCAAAGTAAAGAAAACCAAAGGCAAAAGAGAGCCAGCGTGGCTTACCAAAGAGGTGAAGGAAGCCATAAATGAAAAGAAGGACTCCATTAAGACATGGAAATGCACGAAAACATCCGAAGCTTGGAACAAACATAGAGATGATCAGAAAAAATATCACAAGACGGTGAGGAGGGTTGCCAAAAAGGTCTACGAGGAGAAAATAGCGCAAGAGGCCAAAAATTCAAGCCCTTTTTTAATAATAATAATAACAACTTTATTTTTATATACCGCCAAAGCCATAGTAGTTCGAGGAGGTTTACAACAAGAAGAGCTGGACAGTCAGCGAAGGAAAAATAACAATGGAGATTTTGGATATAGCGAAGAAGAAAAAAAAATAACAGTGAGGATTTTGGTTGCATAAAGTCACAATGTGAGGAAGCAAGAAGATGTGAAAAGGAGTACAGTAGAGGGTTTAAGGGTTCTTGGTTACAAATCGGTTGAACAGGTTTGTTTTTATTAGTTTTCTGAAGTTAAGGTAGGATGAGGAGAGTTTGATGAAGTTGCCTAGCCAGTTGTTTTGTTGACTTGCTTGGAAGGCTAGCATTCTGTTTAGGAATCTTTTGTATTGGCAGGTTTTTATTGAAGGGTGGCTGAACAAACGTATTCTACGTGTGGGTCTGGTGGAACAATCGAATTTAAAGTGGGAGACCAGGTATAGCGGAGCCATGCCAAGGACAGATTTGAAACAAAGGCAGGCAAATTTGAATAGCACTCTTGCTTCTAGTGGTAGCCAATGGAGTTTTTGGTAGTAGGGGGTTATGTGGTCCCATTTTTTATGCCGAAAATCAGTCGCACTGCAGAATTTTGTATGATTTGGAGTCTATGTAAGACTTTCTTGAGGGACCCCAGATAGATGATATTACAGTAGTCGAGTACGCTCAAGATGGAGGATTGTACCAGTAGGCGAAAGGATGCTGCATCAAAATACTTTCTGATGGTTCTGAGTTTCCATAGTGTCGAGAAGCCTTTTTTGATCAGTGACTTTGTGTGAGTATCTAGAGTGAGGTAACGGTCTAGCGTCACACCCAGGATTTTTATGGAATCGACAATGGGGAAGGTTTGTCCGTTCAGGGAAATTGAAGTGTCTTTAATTTTGTCATTTGGGCTCGCCAGGAAAAATTTGGTTTTTTCAGAGTTGAGTTTCAGTCTGAATTCAGTCATCCATGACTCAATATGATTCAATGTTGATGATAGTTGGCTCTTCAATTCTGGAGTCAGGTTTGTTAGAGGATGGATTATGGTGATGTCATCAGCATAGATGTAAAATTTGATTTTTAATTTTTGCAGTAGGGCCGCCAATGAGGCAAGGTAAATGTTGAAAAGGGTGGGGGATAGGGGGAGCCCTGAGGGACTCCGCATGGGTTTGCCCAGCAGGGGGATAGATTGTTATCGATATGGACTTGGTAGGACCGTTTAGTCAGGAAACCTTGGAACCATTTCAGTACATTGCCGGAGAGTCCAATTGATTCTAAGTAGTCAGTTAGGATGGCATGATCGACTAAGTCGAAGGCACTACTCAAGTCTAGCTGAAGGATCAGTGCACTGGAGCCTTGGCTGAATAGGTTCAGGAGGGAATCCAGTAGTGAAGCAATAACTGTTTCCGTGCTGAACCCGGAACGAAAACCAGATTGGTTGTCATGCAGTATGCTGAATTTGTCGAGGTACGATACTAAATCCTTGTTTACCAGGCCTTCCATCAGCTTTACATAAAGGGGGATGTTAGCAATGGGCCTGTAGTTAGAGGTCAACTTAATGGATTCCTTGGGATTTTTTATAATCGATGTGATTAGTATCTTACCTAACTCCTTGGGAAATGTGCCAGACAGCAAAAGGGAGGAGAGCCAATCGTGTAGCTTAGCTTTGAAGGCGACTGGAACGGCTTTCATGACGTTAGGTGGGCAGTTGTCTAATCTGCAGTACGAATCGGCATATTTCGAGTAGAGTTTGCAGAATTGGTTCCAGGTGGGGATAGAGAAGTCGCTCCAGAACATGTCTACCCTGGGTTCGTCGGTGTGTTGGGCGACAGGGTAGTTCAAGTGGTTGGTTGAGGAGGTCCGTAGGTTGGATCTTAAGTTGTTGATTTTGTAGTTGAAGAATTCAGCCAAAGCATTGGCTGATGGCGGGGAGTCTGTCATGATGCGAGAAAAGGCCTGTATATCATAAAGGTTGTTAACTAGATTAAATAGAGACTTAGTGTTGGTGTTGGGAAAGTTTTTTTTTGTGCGTAAAAATTTATACGTTTTGTAGTTATAAGTTTTTTGTATTCTTTTAACTTTAGTCTCCAAATTGTTCTTCTTTTGTTATCTCCTGATTTTAGCCATTGTCTTTCCAGTTTTCGTAGTTCTCGTTTCGCAGTTCCTAGTTCAGCGTCAAACCAGCCATCTAGGTTTTTATTTCTCATTTTTCTTAATTTGATGGGAGCCATTTTGTTTAGAATTTGTGTGCTTGTGTTGGTCCAGGAGTCTACAGAGAGAGAGTCTGAGTCTGTTGAGATCTCATAGTGTGACCAGAATTCAGTTGGGTTAACCAGGCCTCTGGAAGCTGTCATTTTCCTGGTTCTTTTTGCCCCTTTGGGCTTGGTAGGGGTACATTTGGCTTGCCAGTTAAGTTGGAAATTACATAGGCGGTGGTCAGACCATAGGGAGTCGGTCCAGGTGGTTTGGTGCCAGAGCATTTTAGGGTGGGCTAGGTCTTTGGAGGAAAAGATAACTAGGTCAAGTTGGTGTCCTTTTTGGTGGGTTCTTTCTGGGAGTGGTACAAAGAAGTCTAGGGAAGTGATAAAGGATAGCAATTCTTTAGTGTCGCCTTGTTCACCCTGCTCTAGGTGGATGTTCAGATCACCAGTCAGTAGGTTGTAGGGGCCAGCTGTAGAGTTCGTGAGGAGGTATTCGAAGAATGTATCCTTAGCTGTGGGCCATTTCTTGGGAGGGATGTAAAATAGTGTGATGATTAAGCCTTCTTCTAATTGGTCTGACCTGAGCTTGCAAGAGATGATTTCGAGATCTACTGAGGACTTCGAAGATAAGACGGAGGATTGAAATGAGTCTTTTATAATGATGGCTAAGCCACCCCCTCTTCTCTTGTTTCTGGGCTGGGAAATGATGGTGAACCCAGGTGGGAGGCACTCTCGTATGATGATGTCGCTATCGGAGACCAGCCATGTCTCAGTCAGGAGGACGAAGTCAGGATTGGCCTCTTCGAGCCAATCTTTCACCAATTGTGCCTTGTTCCTTAAAGATCTAAAATTTAGGTAGAAACCTTGGATCGTTTGAAAATGTGGGGAGTCAGTAGTTATTGTGTAGGGGATTTTCCTCAGTCTCCGCGGGTTTTTGCAGGGGGGTCTGTTAGATCTACGAGAGGGGGGAACAATTGGCATTTGGAAAGGGCCCGTTTCAGAACAGTCATGTAGGAAGCGGTGGGTAGGTCTCTGGGTTTCTAAGTTGGCGTGAAGGGTTCTTGTGAGGATTGGGATAGGAGTGAAGTATAGGGCATCGGTTGACCTGCTTTTGTAGCAGTACCAGTAAAATATGAGAAATAGTAGTACATGCTGGTATACTGAGGCCATTTTGTTGTGAGATTGTAGTTGGTCAAGCTTGCAAATGCTTATCGGATTTTCTAGTCAGTTGATTAGGCATGCAAATAAGCTAAACATGCAAGTACTTATCAGGATTGTTTTTTGGGTTTTTTTACAATAGGTTACACATGCAGTTGGTTAAACATGTGAATACTTATCCGGGAGATACTTCGGATTAGGTGATCTGGTGTTGGTGGAGGTTCTCACACCTGTTGATAGGCCGTCTTGATCAGAGTCTGGCTGTAGGGGTGAAGAAGCAGTGGTGTTGGGATCTGCTTCTTCCTTTGCTCCGCTTCGCTCAAGTTAAGATTCTTCCCGCCAGTCGGGGGGGCGGAGCAGGCTGGCTCACACGCCCTGCTGGGGGGGTTGATTCGAATTGAGGCTCCGTGGAGATGGCCTGGTTCGTGGAGAGGTGGCTGGAGATGGCCTGGTCTGCTGAGCCCTTAAGAAGGCTGGAAGGCAGGCCAGGTGCTGAAACGGCTGCTGGGGGGCAGGGCAAACCGCCGAGCACGATGCATCCTCCGGTGCAGTGAAGGGGGACAACTCGATCTCCCTTCCCCTTCACTGTGCTGCGGCAGGAAAAGGCCTGGTCTGCTGAGCCCTTAAGAGGGCTGGAAGGCAGGCCAGAAGAAGAAACGGCTGCTGGGAGCAGGGCAAGCCGCCGAACACGTTGTAAAAGGGAAAAAACCCACACGGGAGGTGGTGGAACCGCTGGATGACCTGGGAGGAAAAGGGTGCGTCAAGGATGACAAACAAATTGCAGACTGAATTCCTTCTTTGCGTCTGTCTTTACAAAGGAAGACATCGCAACAATACCTGACAGTGAAAGTGTTCAAGGGAGTCGTACAGGACAGCCTCACCACAGTAGAAGTGGACTTGGACCAGATTTACCACCAGATCGACAAACTTAAGTGATAAATCTCCTGGCCCAGACGGAATTCATCCGAGAGTCCTAAAAGAACTGAAATTTGAAATCGGAGAACTATTGCAAAAACTTGCCAACCTGTCAATCAAAACAGGACAGATACCGAACGACTGGAAGATAGTGACGTCACGCCGATATTTAAAAAAGGATCGAGAGGAGTTCCAGGCAACTACAGACCTGTGAGTCTCACGTCTGTCCCTGGAAAGATGGTTGAGGTGCTGATCAAAGATAGCAAAGTCCGGCACCTAGACACACATGATTTGATGAGAGCCAGTCAACATGGGTTCAGGAAAGGGAAATCATGTTTGACAAACCTACTTCAATTTTTTGAGACAGTGAACAGACAAAGTGGAGAACCGGTGGATATTGTATACTTGGACTTTCAGAAATCATTCGACAAGGTTCCACATTTAAGACTTCTCAAGAAACTACAAGGCCATGGAATAGAGGGAGATATACTAAGATGGATAGGAAAATGGCTAGAGAACAGAAAATAGAGAGTGGGTATAAATGGGAAGTTCTCAGAATGGGATAAAGTGACTAGCGGTGTACCCCTAGGCTCGGTACTTGGACCTATCTTATTTAATATTTTCATAAATGACCTAGAAGAAGGAACATCCAGTGAAATCATCAAGTTTTCAGATGACACAAAGCTATGCCAGAGAATCGGATCACAGAAGGACTGCGAGGAACTCCAGAGTGACTTGAATCAATTGGAGAAGTCGGCAGATAAATGGCAGATGAAGTTTAATGTGGAAAAATGCAAAGTGATACATTTAGGCAGAAAAAATAAAAATCACAGGTATAACTCTGGGAAAGACCAAACAGGAAAAGGACCTGGGTGTACTGATAGAAAGGACTCTGAAACTGTCGGCGCAATGTGCGGCGGTGGCGAAGAAAGCAAATAGAATGCTAGGCATGATAAAGAAGGGAATTACGAGTAGATCAGAGAATGATAAAATACCGCACCTGGAATACTGCGTCCAGCATTGGTCTCCATACCTAAAGAAGGATATAAAACTGCTAGAAAGGGTGCAGAGACGAGCAACGAAGCTAGTGAAAGATATGGAGAACCTGGACTATGAGGAACGACTTAGGAGACTGGAGTTGTTCTCCCTTGAGAAGAGGAGACTGCGAGGGGATCTGATCGAGACTTTCAAAATACTGAAAGGATTCGACAAAATAGAGCAGGGAAAGCAGTTATTTACAATGTCCAATGTGACACAGACAAGAGGACATAGACTGAAGCTGAGGGGGGACAGGTCCAGGACGAATATCAGCAAGTTCTGTTTCATGCAGCGAGTGGTTGACACCTGGAATGCTCTCCCAGAGGAAGTAATTGCAGAATCCACCATTCTAGGATTTAAGAGTAGCATAGAGTGATACGGGTAAGGGTAAATTAGATGCTCATCCCCCTTGAGAAGCATACAGTGATATGGGACTAAAACTATGCCAGGGTACAACTGGCGGGGCCTCCGCGTGTGCAGATCACCGGACTAGATGGACCCAGGGTCTGATCCTGAGATGGCAATTCTTATGTTCTTATAATGAAACATGTGCTCAGAGACATGGGGGCAAAAACAAGGTGCGAACCCCAAGAATATCGTTTCACACCTCAATCATCGCATATTCAATATATTGCAGTTGATATAAAAAAATCTTCACTCTGCTGTTTACCCATAGTCTATCGCTTTCTCATATGGTTCAAAAATAACAAACTTATCTTGAATTACAGGTTCCGCCGTGGCCCGTTTTGATCCTGCATCAGGGAACCAAATCCTTAATTCAAAGTGTTATTTCAAAGGTGGTGTTGTCTCAAAGGATTCCAAGTCATTTAAAGATGTAACCAGCAGGTTTCCTTCCTCCACTGGTTACATCTTTAAATGACTTGGAATCTGCTGTATGTTTAAACATTTTACTGAAATAAATGAATAACATGTAAACAGAAAAAAAAGGATAAGTTCTTTTTAGCAGATTGCAATGAAATATTGTTTAAATGATTAAATGAAATTGCCTTTTATTCAGGGGTTATTGATTTTATAGTCTTGGTGGCGCGGAGCAAGCATTGTAAGTGGGGATTGGGGGGATGGTTGGGTCTTTGGGGGAAAGGGAGAATGGGAGGGGTGGGAGCAGTCCTTCTTCAGCTCTTCTGTTGGGTTTGTTGGGCTCTTGAAACCATTACCTCTTGTTTTTAGGCTGTAGACTCTACAAAGTTTTTGTTACCCTGGGGGAGGCTGGGCTTCTGGGGTCTTCCTTATGCTTCTTCATTGCACTCTGGCTTTTTTCTACTAACTAACTAACTGATATGAGCACTCCTTTTTGGCTCACCTCCTGGAATGTTGGGGGAATCACATCGCCGGTCAAGCGGTCTAAGATTTTGGCAGCTCTTCAGTGCTACCACTCGGATATTGCCTGTTTACAAGAGACCCACTTAACGGAAGCCAAGCATCTCAAGTTGCATCGCTGAGTGGGTGAGGTTTATTTTGCTTCCTCAACGGGGCATCATTGTGGCATTGCAGTGTTGATCCATAAGTCGTCGCCGCTTGGAGTTCAGGTACTCGATAAGGCTGTGGATGGCAGATACCTCCTTTTACTCTTGACGTTAGGGGATTGGAGCTACTTGCTGCTGGTTGTCTATGGCCTTAAATTATCGGAATCCTCTTTTTTGCAGAAGTAGACTCAACATTGTTCCCGTTATTCTGGGGACCCCCCCTTATCCTCGTGGGTGACTTTAATTTGGTTCTGGACCCCGCTTCTGACAAGTCTGGCCTCTTCTCTTTTTCTTTGGGGGCAAAGGGCCATTTATTGCCTAATTTTTGTGATACCCTTTTAGTGATAGACCCGACATCTCCTGCATAAGAACATAAGAATTGCCACTGCTGGGTCAGACCAGTGGTCCATTGTGCCCAGCAGTCCACTTACGCGGCAGCCCTTAGGTCAAAGACCAGAGCTCTAAATGAGTCCAGCTTCACCAGCACAAGTTCCAGTTTAGCAGGAACTTGTCCAACTTTGTCTTGAATCCCTGGAGGGTGTTTTCCCCAATAACAGACTCTGGAAGAGCATTCCAGTTTTCTACCACTCTATGGGTGAAGAAGAACTTCCTTACGTTTGTACAGAATCTATCCCCTTTCAATTTTAGAGAGTGCCCTCTCATTCTCCCTACCTTGAAGAGGCTGAACAACCTGTCTTTATCTACTAAGTTTATTCCCTTCAGTATCTTGAATATTTCGATCATGTCCCCTCTCAGTCTCCTCTTTTCAAGGGAGAAGAGGCCCAGTTTCTCTAATCTCTCACTGCACAGAAACTCTTCCAGTCCCTTAACCATTTTAGTCATTCTTCTCTGGAACCTTTCGAGTAGTACCGTGTCCTTCTTCATGTACGGCGACCAGTGCTGGACGCACTACTCCAGGTGAGGGCACACCATGGCCTGGTACAGCAGCATGATAACCTTCTCCGATCTGTTCATGATCCCCTTCTTTATCATTCCTAGCATTCTGTTCGCCCTTTACACTGCCACCGCACATTGCGTGGACGGCTTCATCGACTTAATCGATCAGAACTTCCAAGTCTCTTTCTTGGGAGGTCTCTCCAAGTACCACCCAGGACATCCTATATTCGTGCATGAGATTTTTGTTACCGACATGCATCACTTTACATTTATCCACGTTGAACCTCATTTGCCATGTTGATACCCTTTTCTCGAGCTTGATTATGTCACATTGCAGATCTTCACAATCCCCGTGTCTTCACTACTCTGAATAACTTTGTAGCGTCTGCAAATTTAATCACCTCACTCGTCGTACTAATGTCCAAATCGTTTATAAAGATGTTGAAGAGCACGGGTCCAAGCACTGAGCCCAGTGGGGACTGGTGATGCTCTTCTAATCTGAGTATTGTCCATTTACCCCTTCTCTCTGTTTCCTATGCTCCACCAGTTTTTAATCCACGTGTGAATTTCACCCTTGATTCTACGGCTTGCAATTTTCTGAAGTAGTCGTTCATGTGGAATCTTGTCGAATGCCTTCTGAAAATCCAGATATACAATGTCAACCAGGTTGCCCTTGTCTATCTGCCTGTTTACTCCCTCAAAGAAGTGCAGCTAATTCGTTAAACAAGATCTGCCTTTGCTGAAACCATGCTGGCTGGTCCTCATTAGACCATGTCCATCAAGGTGATCAATGATGCAGTCTTTTATCAGCGCCTCTACCATCTTTCCCGGTACCAAAGTCAGACTCACCAGTCTGTAGTTTCCAGGATCTCCCCTCGAACCTTTTTTGAAGATCGGCATAACATTCGCCACCTTCTAGTCTTCCAGAATCTTTCCCGATTTGATTGACAGATTGGCTATTAGTTGAATCAGTTCAGCTATAGTCCCTTTCAGTTCCTTGATGACCCTCGGATGGATGCCATCCAGTCCCGGGGATTTATCGCTCTTAAGCCTATCAATCTGCCTGCATACCTCTTCTAGACTGACCGTCAACCCTGTCAGTTTCCTGTCTTCGTTTCCAGCATATAGCCTGATGGGTTCCGGTATGCTGTGTATATCCTCTTCGGTAAATACAGACGCAAAAAATGTGTTCAGTTTGTCGGTGATTGCTTTGTCCTCCTTTAACACTTCCTTTATTCCATGGTCATCCAACGGCCCCACCGCTTCCTTCGCGGGTCGTTTCCCCTTAATATATCGAAAGAATGGTTTGAAGTTTTTCGCCTCCTTGACTTTTTCCTCGTAGTCTCTTATGGCACTGCGTTGATGTTTGTGCTTATTCCAGTTTTCGTCCATTTTTAACCTTTTCCATTCCTTAAACAAAGTTTTCTTGTCTCTGATCGCTTTCTTCACCTCTACAGTGAGCCACACCGGTTCTTTGTTCTTTTTCCTCTTGGATCCCTTGTTGATATGCAATATATATAGATTTTGTGCCTCGGTGACCATGTGCTTAAAAAGGGACCCAGCTTGCTCTAGCTTTTTTACAGTGCTTATCCTCTTCTTAATCTTGTTCCCCACCATGAGTCTCATCTCTTCATAATTCCCTTTTCAGAGTTTAGTGCCGTGGCCGTTGTCCTGGACCGATGTTTTGCCTCTGCATCCATGTCGAAGCGGATCATATTGTGATCACTGTTTTCCAGTATCCCTTCTACACCTTGTGCAGGTCCTTGCAGTCCATTTAGAATTAAGTCCAGAATTGCATTTCCTCTTGTATTTTCCTTGACAAGTTATTCCAAGAAGCAATCACCTACAGCATCCAGGAACTTGGTCTCCCTAGTGCAGCCAGAGGTGCCTAGGTTCCAGTCTATCCCCGGATAGTTGAAGTCACCCATGATAACTACGTTGCCTCCCTTGCAGTTGCGCTTAATCTCGTCTGTCATTTCCCCATCAATTTTCATTTACAGTCCATTTGTTCCCGGAATTTTTACCCATAGAGACTCTAATTTATCCGTTGGTTGTGGCGTTTTCTCTCCAGTAGATTCAATTCCCTCTTTGACGTATATGGCAATGCCCCCACCTTTTTGAGCCACTGTCTCTGCGGTATAGTTTGTATCCTGGTAGCACAGTGTCCCAAAAAACAAGAGCAATGTGGAAATGTCCAATCAGAATGGTGCACAAAAAGTGTCTTTCAACTCATCTGATAAATCCAATGATCTTTATTCATCCAAACCAATTCAAACATCCAAAGCAACTCAATGACTCGACATGATCATGTTTTGGCCATCCGGCCTGCATCAGGAGTCTACAAATTATATATATAAACAATAATAAGTGAATAGACATAATTATACATAAAAACATAAGCAGCAAATATGAAAGTATATAAAAATATAAAAAAATATAAAATGTTAAAAAACAGCAAAGAATAAAACAAATACCATATCAAAAGTACAGCAATGTTTAAAAGAAAAACCTGCTATGTCAGCACTAAATTGTGAACAACCATAAAGAAGCTTTTTTATCAAAACGAAAATTAATATTATCCCAAAAAACAAATGACCTCTGCATAAATAATACATAAATGCACATATGACAAGAAGAAATACAGTAAAACTAACCACCATAAACTGTTCAATGATGATCACCCAATACAAAAATGTATGATGAAAATATTATAAATGACCTATGAGTACAAAAGAATAAGAAGAGGAAGAGGCAGAGGAAGAAGCAGAGGGAGTGTGAATTATTAAATATGAATCAAAGGGAAGAGATTCCAATTTTTAATATCTCTAGTATCAGGTTATCCCATTCTCAGGAGAGCATACTACGTAAAGGATTGTCCTTTGTGCCCTCCACTTCATATGACTCACTGCAGACTAAAATAGATCTTTTTAAATTCCAGAGAAAATTACAGATTATGCATTTTTTTGCTAATAGTCCATCTTATACTGATATGTCAGTTGTTAAACCTGAATCAAAATGGTTTCCTCCGGGTCCCATTGACCCATTGATTGAAGCTTTTCAGTTGTGTGTATCCCATGACATTGCTAATTTAGAAAAGGATCATAAGAAAAAAATGTTTCATAATTTATCTAAACATGAACTATCTGCCATTAAAGAATTAAGAGATAACATTGATATTGTCATTAAACCCGCTGACAAAGGGGGTGATGTTGTCGTGATGGACCGGATACTTTATATTGCTAAGGTAGAGAGACAAGTATTCAAACAAATATATTATGCTCCAATACAGACAGACCCTATTGCAGAACTTAAAATAGAGATTGACTCTTTAATATCTATAGCAAGAGAAGCAGGATACATTACTTTAAAGGAAAGCCTTTTTCTGACCGTTGATCATCCTACCATTCCTACGATCTATGTTTTACCAAAGATACATAAATCTAATACAAATCCTCCAGGCCGTCCAATTATTTCCGGTAATGGCTCTATTTTAGAACCACTGTCTAAATTTGTAGATTTTTTCCTTAGACCTTTTGTTCCAAGCATTAAATCCTATATCAGGGATTCCTCCCATATGATTAACATTATTGAAGAATATGAAGGGACTCTTTCTGATATCATATTGGTTACCATGGATATTGAATCGTTGTATACCAATATTCCACAATTGTCTGCTTTAGAAATCATAGAAAGAACACTTAGGAAGAGGGAAACTCATGGAATGATTCCTAACCATTTTATTTTGACATTAGCAAGCATAGCATTGATGAACAATTATTTTTGTTTTCAAGGTAAATTTTTCCAGCAGATCAAAGGCACTGCCATGGGGTCGTCCATGGCTCCGGACATTGCAAATTTATATGTAGCAGACTTTAAGGAGAACTTTTTAAAAACACACATGTTTCAGAGAAACGTGGCTCTGTATAAAAGATACATAGATGATGTATTTATACTATGGAGAGGCTCTAGTGAAGAGCTTATTAGTTTCCATCAGTGGCTCAACACTTGCGTTTAAAATTTAAGGTTTAAGATGGAATATAATAATCAGTGTATTTCTTTTCTGGATATTTAAGTTTATAAAACGAATTATGGTTTAAAAACCACTATTTTCAGGAAAGATACAGATAGAAACACTAGTTTTCACAATAGAAGCTTAAAAAAAGAATCTCCCTCACAATTTTTGAGATTACGAAGATTATGTACAGACATTGAAAAGTTTGAGAAACAATGGCACATAACTTCATTGCTAGGGGATATCCAGAGAAGTGCGTTAAGGACTGCTACCGAAAAACACTAACAAAACATAGGGAAGAATTATTGAATCCAGTAGTTGGAAGATCTAAACCAGAATTGGTATGCACTCTTAGGTTCTCACATCTCTCCAGTGACATACAAAGCATCATCAGAAAGAATTGGCATATTCTACAATCTCACAGTTGTTTTGAAAAAATCACACCGACAATAGCTTTCTCTAGGAATAGAAACCTTAGAGATATGTTAGCTCCCTCTACTTTACCAGAAGTACCATCCACTTATAATGATCCAGTTGGACATATACCATGTGGGCACTGCTCGGTTTGTAAGCACAGTATGACTGTGATAAATTATGACCATCCGATCACTGGTCTCAAGGTTCAATTAAAGGAATATAGTGATTGTCAGACCTCACAAGTCATTTATGCTATCATATGCCCCTGCAAGAAATGGTATATTGGCAAAACCAAACGCATGATTAAAACAAGAGTCATTGAGCACAGAAGCTGCATCAGTAGGAATGTACAATTAGCCCCAATTGTTGCACATTGGTATGAAAATGACCATTGTATTGATGATTTAAAATTTTTCGTATTGAGGGTTGTGAAAACTAAATGGAGGGGAGGTGACCCAGATATTCTGCTTATGCGAGAGGAACAACGTTATATCCATAATTTTAACACTATTAGCCCACATGGTTTGAATATTGACTTAGATTTGAGACCTTTTATGTAATTTTATCACTTTTAGCTGTTTTATGATTTTATCTGTAAACTTGTTTGTTTATATTACATTACTTTTATTATATTATTTAACTTTTTATTATTCCTTATAGGTTGTTGCATTCTGATACAGATGTTTCATACAAACATGTTCAATATGTGAGCTAGTTATACTTGTTTTCTCCCCCTCTTTCTTGTATATATATATATATATAAATATTTTTTTTTCCTCTTATACAGTGGTACCTTGGTTTACGAGCATAATCCGTTCCAGGATCATGCTCGTAATCCAAAATGCTCGTTTTTCAAAGCAAAGTTCCCCAAAGGCTTTAATGCAAACTCAGAAGATTCATTCCACAACCAAAGTTTGCAATGGTGGCCCAGGGGTGTGAACTTGCCTGCGGGTGCTGCACAGTGATTCCAAAGTGTTGCTTTCCTTCCTCAGGGTCCCCATGCGGCTGCCCTCCTGCTTCTGCGATGCCTCTGCCGTCCGTCAGCGCTCTCCCGGCTCCCATCTAAACTGGCCATCCTGAATGAGCATGCGCGCGACTTCTCTCTCCTCTCCTAAGGCAGCCGCTCTCCCGACAACACACTCACCACGTACAAGGACGTCCTGCGTGCTTGTACGTGGTGAGCGTGTTGTCGGGGGAGCGGCTGCCTTAGGAGAGGAGAGAGAAGTTGCGCGCATGCTCATTCAGGATGGCCAGTTTAGATAGGAGCCGGGAGAGCGCTGACGGATGGCAGAGGCATCGCAGAAGCAGGAGGGCAGCAGCATGGGGACCCCGAGGAAGGAAGGTAACACTTTGGAATTGCTGTGCAGCACCCGCAGGCAAGTTCTTACCCCTGGGCCACCATTGCTGAGTGCTCGTTTATCGGGGCAGTGCTCGGTTTATGAGACAAAAGTTTGCTGAGTGTTTTGCTCATCTTGCAAAACACTCGCAAACCAGTACACTTGTAAACCGAGGTACCACTGTATACATTTTTTTACATATATATTTTTTGTTCATATACATATATTTCTTTATGTTTGGAAGAATTGTAATCATTTTTATATCCATATTATGGTTGTTTTCTACCCTCTTATTTTTATGCTCAATGGTTTTTCTGTTCTATATTCATTCGTTTTTTTATGTGTTTCAATGGCCACTGGTGTTTGTGTTTCAAGCCTCGTTTTCGTTTTTGATTACCGTATTTTCACGCATATAACGCGCGCGTTATACGCGTTTTTACCTACCGCGCATACCCCTCGCGCGTTATATGCGTGAGCGCGGTATACAAAAGTTTTAAAACATAGTTCCCACCCCGCCCGACGCCCGATTCACCCCCCCCAGCAGGACCGCTCGCACCCCCACCCCGAACGACCGCTCGCACGCGCTCCCACCCGCACCCGCATCCACGATCGGAGCAAGAGGGAGCCCAAGCCCTCTTGCCCGGCCGACTCCCCGACGTCCGATACATCCCCCCCCCCCGGCAGGACCACTCGCACCCCCACCCCGAACGACCGCTCGCACGCGCTCCCACCCGCACCCGCGATCGGAGCAAGAGGGAGCCCAAGCCCTCTTGCCCGGCCGACTCCCCGACGTCCGATACATCCCCCCCCCCCGGCAGGACCACTCGCACCCCCACCCCGAACGACCGCTCGCACGCGCTCCCACCCGCACCCGCATCCCCGATCGGAGCAAGAGGGAGCCCAAGCCCTCTTGCCCGGCCGACTCCCCGACGTCCGATACATCCCCCCCCCCCGGCAGGACCACTCGCACCCCCACCCCGAAGGACCGCCGACTTCCCTGACAATATCGGGCCAGAAGGGAGCCCAAACCCTCCTGGCCACGGCGACCCCCTAACCCCACCCCGCACTACATTACGGGCAGGAGGGATCCCAGGCCCTCCTGCCCTCGACGCAAACCCCCCCCCCACCCAACGACCGCCCCCCCCCCCAAGAACCTCCGACCGCCCCCCAGCCGACCCGCGATCCCCCTGGCGACCCCCACGACCCCCCCACCCCCCTTCCCCGTACCTTTGGTAGTTGGCCGGACAGACGGGAGCCAAACCCGCCTGTCCGGCAGGCAGCCAACGAAGGAATGAGGCCGGATTGGCCCATCCATCCTAAAGCTCCGCCTACTGGTGGGGCCTAAGGCGCGTGGGCCAATCAGAATAGGCCCTGGAGCCTTAGGTCCCACCTGGGGGCACGGCCTGAGGCACATGGTCGGGTTGGGCCCATGTGCCTCAGGCCGCGCCCCCAGGTGGGACCTAAGGCTCCAGGGCCTATTCTGATTGGCCCACGCGCCTTAGGCCCCACCAGTAGGCGGAGCTTTAGGATGGATGGGCCAATCCGGCCTCATTCCTTCGTTGGCTGCCTGCCGGACAGGCGGGTTTGGCTCCCGTCTGTCCGGCCAACTACCAAAGGTACGGGGAAGGGGGGTGGGGGGGTCGTGGGAGTCGCCAGGGGGGTCGCGGGTCGGCTGGGGGAGCGGTCGGAGGTTCTTGGGGGGGGCGGTCGTTGGGGGGGAGGGGGGTTTGCGTCGAGGGCAGGAGGGCCTGGGATCCCTCCTGCCCGTAATGTAGTGCGGGGTGGGGTTAGGGGGTCGCCGTGGCCAGGAGGGTTTGGGCTCCCTTCTGGCCCAACTACCAAAGGTACGGGGAAGGGAGGTGGGGGGGTCGTGGGGGTCGCCAGGGGGGGTCGCGGGTCGGCTGGGGGGCGGTCGGAGGTTCTTGGGGGGGGGGGCAGGAGGGCCTGGGATCCCTCCTGCCCGTAATGTAGTGCAGGGTGGGGTTAGGGGGTCGCCGTGGCCAGGAGGATTTGGGCTCCCTCCTGGCCTGATATTGTTGGGGAGTCGGCGGTCCTTCGGGGGGGAGGGATGTATCGGACGTCGGGGGGGGGCATCAGGCTTTCAGGATGGGGACAGACCTTCAAGGGGGGACAGTGCACGGAAGTCAGGGGGGGTGAACGGAGAGTCGGAAAGTCAGGGCGGGCGAAAGGAGCGTCGGGCAGCATGCGCGGTATACCCGTGAGCGCGGTATACCAAAGTTTTTGTACATATCATCGTGATTTCTGAGCGCTATACCCGTGTGCGCGTTTTATACGGGTGCGCGTTATTTGCGTGAAAATACGGTAAGTCTGCCTTTTCCATAACATGTTTTGGGTTCTGCTGTTAAAAATCGGTTTTAAATTGTTTTTTTCTTATTTATTTCATTTTATTTTCTTTATTTATCATTTGGTTTCATTTTCTGTGTTTTACCCCGATTTGTGTATTTCAACCCTCTCTTTCGTTGTCATTACATCAGCATGCTCATTATTGGTTTCCTTTTTATACTCCGCCTTTTTCTGACTTCAGTTTTCTCTCACTGCATGGCTGAGTTGTTTTGCAGTGCTATAGATTCGGTAGTTTCACCATTTTTTTGTCATTTTTATTTTGGCTTTGTTCCTTCATATTGTTTCTCTGGGGTTCCGATTTTGGTTTGTTTCATTGCACATGCTTTTTTTCAATGTCATAAGCTTAGCTTTGTTCAATTGCAATCTTTCCCCTCCCCCCTTCCTCTGATTTTCTTTCTGTGTCGGTTTCTCTGTGGCACTTGCATTTTGCTGTTTTGTTTTTTTGTTTTTTTGGTTTGTTCACAATGGGTTCCCCCTTTTTTTGTATTCATTTTTTAATTGACTGCATTTCATTACTGCAGGAGCAACGGCATGAACACTTTACTTTAGTCCACTTGTTACACCACTATTGATCAAGTCTCACTGGCTACCCATTAGCCATCGAATTACTTTTAAAATAGTATTTTTAGTATTCAAAGTTCTATCATTTAACGAACCACAGTTTATGTCTAGAATGATCACTCCATATTACACACCTCGATCTCTCCGATCATCATCTCAAGATCTACTATCGGTTCCGTCTTTAAAAATTGTGGGTACAAGGAGAAATGAAATGTTCTCTGTTATAGCTCCCCAAACTTGGAACGCTCTGCCACTTTTTATTAGAAAAGAAAAGGATCTCATCTCTTTTAAAAACATTTTTATTTAATGATGCTTTTATTAATTAAACGATCAAGCCAATGTATACTTTTACAATTTTTTCTTTTCTCCCTTTCTTCCCCCTTCCTCATGTTTTTACCCCTTTATGTTTTTCTGACTGAGATAACTGTAACTTTTTTTCCCTTTCCCTTTTATATCATGTTTGTCACTAAGCCACATGTATAAAGAAACCTTATAAGTATCTTGACTTTTTACTTGTGTCTTACTTGTGCCTTAATGTTGTTTTAAAATTGTTTTAAAATTGTTTGTGTCTTCAAAAGTTGTTTTCAAAATTGTTCATCGCTTAGAATGTTTTATATAGGCGATTTATCAAATAATAAACTTGAACTTGAACTTATTTTAAAGACCATTTGATACCCAAAGACTCCTAAGGTACAATTATTTTTGCCTTTTCTACAAATGTTTGTTTCTCCCTTACCTTATTGAACAAGTTTATATGTGTTTGATGCAACATATATTTACATATTTTTCTTATACATATCATTTTTCCATCCATAATGACCATTTGAGCCATAAACTGCTTGTTATTTATTTTATTATACTGAAACTATTTTAATTCAATTCCATATAAATGTGTATTTATTGAGTTTTATATTTTGGCTCATATTTTTAACATTCTTATGGTTTCTTTATGATCAGTACTTATTCTTTTGTACTCATAGGTCATTTATAATATTTTCATCATACATTTTTGTATTGGGTGATCATCATTGAACAGTTTATGGTGATTAGTTTTACTGTATTTCTTCTTGTCATATGTGCATTTATGTATTATTTATGCAGAGCTCATTTGTTCTTTGGGATAATTTTAATTTTCGTTTTGATAAAAAAGCTTCTTTATGGTTGTTCACAATTTAGTGCTGACATAGCAGGTTTTTCTTTTAAACATTGCTGTACTTTTGATATGGTATTTGTTTTATTCTTTGCTGTTTTTTAACATTTTATATTTTTATATACTTTCATATTTGCTGCTTATGTTTTTATGTATAATTATGTCTATTCACTTATTATTGTTTATATATATAATTTGTAGACTCCTGATGCAGGCCGGATGGCCAAAACATGATCATGTCGAGTCATTGAGTTGCTTTGGATGTTTGAATTGGTTTGGATGAATAAAGATCATTGGATTTATCAGATGAGTTGAAAGACACTTTTTGTGCACCATTCTGATTGGACATTTCCACTTTGCTCTTGTTTGTTCGATTTTTGTGGAATTGGTTCCCCTGTTTTGTTGAGCACAGTGTCCCAGACATTTTCCTCAGTCCACCATGTTTCCGTGATGCCTATGATATCAACGTTATCTTTTTGTGCCATAGATTCTAATTCACCCAGCTTATTTCTAAGGATCCTTGCGTTTGTGTACATACACTTGAGTTTGCAGCCTGTCCCTTTCTTGCATTTCCTTCCCTGTTGTGTCCTTTTCGATCTATCTTGCCAGTGATCTGGTGAATCTTTTCCTCTATCTTCTTGTATGGTATCCTCTGGGTATACCGGTTTCTGAACCATTGACTCTCTCTCTTGGTCGACTGTCAGCTTTCCCCTTCTTCCTAGTTTAAAAACTTCTCAACTTCTCTCTTGATGTTGCTTGCAAGTAACCTGCTGAGGTGGAGTCCGTCCTTCCTGTATAGCTTGCTCTTCCCCCAGAACATCGTCTAGTTGCGCAAGAAGTGGAATCCTTCTTCCTCATACCAGCGCCGCATCCATGCGTTGACTGCAGCTCCATCTGCCTCTTCTTTTCGGCCCTGCCAGGATCTCCGAGAATGCTATCCTCTGCGTTCTGGTCTTCAGCTTCCTTCCTAGCATCGAGATTATACTCACCTCTCCAGAGCTCATAATACCTGGTCTATGATCGATTATATTTTGGGGTCTCAGGAATTGTTCTCTTCTGTAGTGTTGAATATATTGGATCATACCCCGATAAGGGTGGATATTCATTTGGATGTTGCCTATGCCCGTTCTTCATCCTGGCGCTTTCCATTCTACCTTGCGCAGGACGTAGAATTTCAGACCTTTCTGCAGAACCAATGGGATGACTGTTTTACCAATAATGCACAACATTGATATGACCCTATTTTGTTTTGGGAAGCTGCCATAACTGTACTTGAGGGCCATAACATTTCTTTTTTGTGTGCCAGAAATAAACCTATCCATAGCGGCATTATAACCTTGGAAAGGGCCTTACGTGCGACTAAGAGATCCTTTCACTCTGCTCCTTCGGGGGAAACTCAGGAACACTATTTGTCTGCTCAAGTGCCCCTTAATTCGCTTCTTCATTCTTGCTCTCAGAAATGGGCAGCTTATCATGAACATCGCTTCTAACACTTCTAAGCCAGGCATTTTATGGCACGACTGGATGCTGTGGACTGGGAGGAGAACGATTTTGATGCTCCGGATGCCAGGGGGGGAGAGTGTCTCATACGGTTGATGTTTCTGGAGTATTATATGATTTCTTTATCCAGTTGTACGCTGCTCCCGATGATGCTCCCCCAGACTTATTGGCAAATTATCTTCAATGCTCAGGCTTACCACGACTTTCCAAGGACGTAGTGACCGCCCTCAACTGTCTTTTCTGGACGATGGAATTGCAATCTGCTATTAAGGCTCTCCATTCTGGCAAAGCCCCGGGCCCGGGTTGCTTCTCTGGTGAATTTTACCACATTCTTTCCCCCAATTTGTGCGGTCCCGTGCTAGCCTATTATAATACTGCTATCACTCATGGCTCTTTTCCTCGCTATGCCAATGAGGCTATTACTTTATTGCTGAAGCCTGGTAAGGGGGCTGATGACCCAGGCTCTTACTGTCTAATCTCCTTGATTAACATAGATCTCAAGCTTCTATCTCTTATGCTGGCTGATCGTCTCGCTCCCCATCTCCCAACTATAATCCATGAGGACCAGGTAGGGTTCATTCGTGGTCGCCAATCGGTATGTAATGTGTTGAAAGTTCTTTTTGCACTAGCCCATTGCCAGCATCGCCGGATTCCAGACAGTGTTCATTGGTCCTTTTTGTTTTGTACCCTTGAGTACATTGAGCTTGGGGGCTTTTATCTCAGTGTGGTGCGCTCTTTATATTCTAATCCATGGGCATCTTTGTTGGTTAATGGAACACGTACGGATTCCTTTCTTATCTTCTGGGGTACTCGGCAGGGGTGTCCCCTTTTGCCTCTACTCTTTCTTCTCTCCTTGGAACCTTTGCTCTGTACCCTCCATCTTTTTGATGATGTGCGGCGACTTTCATGTAGTGGGGGTGGACTTGAAGACTTTAGCTTTTGTTGATAATGTTTTTGATTCTTACTCGGCCAGTGGTTTCTTTACCATCTGCGTTGGATCTTATCTCTGAGTTTGGGTTTTACTCTGGTCTTTCTCTTAATGTACATAAATCGGTCGCCTTACCTTCCAGTCTTGAGGTATGCACCCACTTGGAGAGGTTCATTTTCTTTGAGGTGGGCTGAGTCTTTGTTGAAATATTTGGGGGTGCTCATTCCGCTTGACTTATCTCGATTGCATTTTTTGAATGTGGAACTGCTCTTCCAGGCTCTAATTAATAAATTGCAGTTGTGGAGAGGCCTTCCGTGGAGAGGCCTTCTTGGTCAGGTGAGCTTAAACAATATGCTTATTGTTCCATGTTGGCTGTATGTTTTTCAGCTGCTCCCTCTCTATTTGACCTCTCAGATAAACGACAGCTGGAACGCTTGGTTCAGCGGTTTCTTTGGGCGGGTAAACGAGCTCACCTACCTTATCGTTTGGCGGTGGCTCCTTGGTATAAGGGAGGCCTCGGCTTGTTGAATCTTCATTTCTTGACTATTGGCTGTGGCATGCATCAGATAAATGATTTTTTTGGGGGTTCTTCTACTTTTACTAACACCTCTTTAGAATTTTCTTGTTTTAAAGCTACTCATTTTAGTGCCTATTTTCATTCTGTTCCTTCTACTCAGCCTGGGTTCCTTCCCCGCACGGTATTATACCATCCTCTGCGATGGGTCTGGCACTGGGTCTGCAAATTTCATTCTGTCAGTCCTACTATTTCCCCTTTTTTGCCTCTCCATTTTAATGGCTATTTTCTTCCTGGAGTGGATGGGGCCAGTTTTGCTAGGTGGGAAGCACAGGGGATTCATTACTTGTTTCAATTGGTGGAGGACAATGGGACGATTAAGTTCTTTGCTCAGCTGCGGGAGGGCTTTGGTCTTCCTCACAGCAATCAAATATTTTATCCCAATTCCTTTCATACTATAAAAAATTATATTCTACTGATACTGATTCTGGAAATCCAGTTAAAGGAGTGGAATTTCTGCAATCTATAATTGGACCTAAACATTAGAGAATCTCTTGAAGCACTTATATCCTTATCAGAGCTTCAAAAGGCATTGAAGTCGCTCAGTGTTGGTTCTGCCCCAGGGAATGATGGATATACAGTTGAAACTTTTTTTTTTTTAAAGTTCAAAAGTTTTATTGATTTTACCATATAAAAGTACAATAAATGTTAACAAGGTAAGATACATACAAGCTGCATCTTTTAAAGCTTTCCAAATGCCCCCAGCTATTTCAATTGTATCAGAATCATAAGAACATAAGAACTGCCATCTCCGGATCAGACCCATGGTCCATCGAGTCCGGCGATCCGCACACGCGGAGGCCCAGTCAGGTATACACCTGATGTAGTTTTAGTCACCCATATCCCTCTATGCCTCTCGTAAGGAGATGTGCATCTAATTTGCCTTTGAATCCTAGCACAGTGGATTCCTTAATAACCTCCTTTGGGAGAGCATTCCAGGCGTCTACCACTCGCTGTGTAAAGCAGAACTTCCTGGCATTTGTCCTGGACTTGTCCCCCCTTAGCTTCAAACCATGTCCTCTTGTTCGTGTCGCGTTGGACAATGTAAATAATTTATTTTCCTGCTCTATTTTATCGATGCCTTTCAGCATTTTGAACGTCTCGATCATGTCCCCTCGCAGCCTCCTCTTCAAGGGAGAACAGTCCCAGTTTCTTGAGTCGTTCCTCATATTCCAAGTTCTCCATACCTCTTATTAGCTTCGTTGCTCGTCTCTGCACCCTCTCAAGCAGTTTTATATCCTTCTTTAGGTTGGGAGACCAATGTTGGACACAGTATTCCAAGTGTGGTCTGACCATTGCTCTATAAAGCGGCATTATGACTTTCTCCGATCTACTCGTGATTCCTTTCTTTATCATGCCCAACATTCTGTTTGCTTTCTTTGCCGCTGCCGCGCATTGTGCCGACGGCTTCAGGGTCCTATCTATCAGTACACCCAGGTCCTTTTCTTGTTTGCTCTTACCCAGAGTTGCGCCTGACATTCTATACTCGTGTTCCTTATTCTTACTACCTAAATGCATTACTTTGCATTTCTCCACGTTGAACTTCATCTGCCATTGCTCTGCCCATTTCTCTAACTGATACAAGTCGCTCTGGAGTTCCTCGCTATCCTCCTGCGATCTGATTGCCCGGCATAGCTTTGTGTCGTCTGCAAATTTAATGATCTCACTGGATACTCCTTCTTCCAGGTCATTGATGTAAATATTAAATAGGATTGGCCCAAGAACCGAGCCCTGGGGCACACCACTAGTCACTTTCTCCCAGTCTGAGAACTTCCCATTTATGCTCACTCTCTGCTTTCTGTTTTCCAGCCATTTGCCTATCCACCTGTGTATATCTCCCTCTATACCATGGCTTTGTAGTTTCCTGAGAAGTCTTTCATGTGGAACTTTGTCGAACGCCTTCTGGAAGTCCAAATATATTATGTCCACCGGCATTCCACTATCAATTTGCTTGTTCACGGTCTCAAAAAATTGAAGTAAATTCGTTAAACATGATTTCCCTTTCCTGAACCCATGTTGACTGGGTTTCATCAAGTCGTGTGTATCTAGGTGCCGGACTATGCTATCCTTGATCAGTGCTTCAACCATCTTTCCAGGGACAGACTTAAGGCTCACAGGTCTGTAGTTGCCCGGTTCCCCTCTCGATCCTTTTTTGAAAATTGGCGTGACGTTTGCTATCTTCCAGTCTTCTGGTATCTGTCCAGTTCTGATTGTCAGATTGGCAAGTTTTTGCAATAGCTCTCCGATTTCAACCTTCAATTCCTTTAAAACTCTCGGATGAATTCCATCCGGTCCAGGGGATTTGTCACTTTTAAGTTTGTCGATCTGGTAGTATATCTGGTCCAACTCCACTTCAACTGTGGTGAGGCTGTCTTCTATTATTCCACTAAACACTTTCACTGCTTCTGGTATTTTTGCGGTATCCTCCTCCGTAAAGACGGACGCAAAGAAGGAATTTAGTTTGTCTGCAATTTGTTTATCCTCTTTGATGTACCCTTTTCTTCCCTGGTCGTCCAGGGATCCCACCGCCTCTTTTGTGGGTTTTTTCCCTTTCACGTATCTAAAGAAGTGTTTGAAGTTTTTGGCCTCTTGCGCTATTTTTTCCTCATAGTCCTTTTTGGCATCCCTCACCGCCTTGTGACATTTCTTCTGATCATCTTTATGTTTTTTCCATGCTTCGGTTGTTTTCATGTGTTTCCATTTTTTGAAAGAGTCCTTCTTTTCTTTTATGGCTTCCCTCACCTGTCTGGTAAGCCATGCCGGTTCTCCCTTACCTTTTGTTCTCCCCTCTTTGAAGATCCTCGGAATGTGGAGATTTTGTGCTTCTGTGATAGTATTTTTCAGTAGGGACCATGCCTGGTCTACCGTTTCAAGTTTGTCCACCTTTTTCTTGAGTCGTTTTTTCACCATGGCTCTCATGCGATCGTATTTGCCCTTTTTAAAGTTTAAGGTTTTGGTTAGGGTTTTGGCATGTTTTCTATTCCCGATGTCAAGCTTAAATCTGATCCCATTGTGATCGCTCGTCCCCAGCGGTACCGTAACTTCTACTTCTGTCGGACCCGTGAGGCCATTTAGTACCAAGTCCAGGGTGGCGTTGCCTCTTGTCGGTTCTTTTACCATTTGTTCCAGGAAGCAATCCCCTAGCGCCTCCAGGAACTTGGCCTCCTTGCCGCAGTTGGAGGTTCCTAGTTTCCAGTCTATCCTCGGGAAATTGAAGTCTCCCAATATTATTACATTGCCCGTCTTGCATTCTTGTTTGATTTCCTCTATCATTTCTGAGTCAGTTTCCTCCGCCTGTCCTGGCGGACGATAGTAAAGGCCAATTTTTGTGTCTGCGCTGTTTTGGCCAAGAATCTTGATCCAGAGGGACTCTAGCTTCTCTTTCATTTCCGTCGTAGCCACTTCAACAGATTCTACTCCTTCCTGAACATATAGGGCAATACCTCCACCTTTCTGCCCTACTCGATCTCTTCTATATAGTTTGTATCCCTGTAGCACTGTGTCCCATTTGTTTTCTTCGTTCCACCATGTTTCTGTTATGCAAATGATTTCCAACTTATCATGTCTTGCTATTGTCTCTAGTTCCCCCATTTTGTTTCCTAGACTTCTAGCATTCGTATACATACATTTGAGTTCTCTTCGTGTTACCTTTTTGGACTTCCTACTCTTTACTGTTTCTACTGTTTCTTTCACGGTTTCCTTAACCGCTCCAGTGTTGTCTCTCTTGTTTGCTGTACAGTCATCCCCTCCTGTGTCTGAGTTGTCCCTTCCTGCCTTGTCTTCTTTATTTGCTGTGAGGTCGTCCCCTCCTGTGTATGAGTAGTAGCCCATGGTTTCTTCATCGGGGCATCCTGTCGTCCGTGCCATCGACTGGTGGTCGACTGTCGGCTTTCCCCTATTTGTTAGTTTAAAGCCTTCTCGATGGCCTTCTTCATGTTGCCTGCCAATACTCTTGCTCCTTCCTTGTTGAGGTGTAGTCCATCCTTTCTGTAGTACTTGCTTTTTCCCCAGAATGCCGTCCAGTTGCGCACAAAGTCAAAGCCTTCTTCTTCGCACCATCGTCTCATCCAGGCGTTAATAGCTTGCAATTCCCCTTGTCTCTTTCCATCCGCTCTTGGTACTGGGAGGATCTCGGAGAAGGCCATCTTCACCTCCCTGATCTTCAGCTGTCTTCCAAGTGAGCGGAGCTGGCCCTTCATCTCTTCCCTGTCGTACTTCCGTCCGCTCACATCATTTGTTCCCACGTGGATGAGCACAGCAGTATCCTCTCCCTCTGCGCTGTCTATGATCTTGGAGATCCTGTTGGCCACATCCTTCACTCTTGCTCCAGGCAGACAGGTGACGATTCTGTCCTCTCTTCCTCCTGCGGTGTGGCTGTCCACGTGACGTATAATGGAGTCACCTACGATGATCCCCAATCAATTAATAAAGGGACAAATAACTGGTACCATGGCAGAAGCTCTCACAATTGTGCTTCCAAAGCCAAATAAGGATCCTTTGCTGATAACAAATTACATGCCAATCTATTGATGGTCTAGCTGATGGAAAACTATACAGAGTTTTAATCATTTGTACAAAACTCGGTCCAATTCCAAACCAACTCATGACATGAAAGACCATTGTACTCTATCAAAGGTCTTTTGAGCATCCAAGGATAATGAGAAGGCTGGAATATCCATAGATTTTACCATATTAAACGCCAATCTGGTGTTATTTGAAGAATGTCTGTGAGAAAAGAAACCCGTCTGATAAATACCAATAATATGGGGGAGGGTTTTTGCTAGCCTCAAAGCCAAAAGTTTAGCTAACATTTTCCCATCTACATTCATTATATCAATAATGGTTTTACAGATATATTTCTTTTAGAAAAGGTGGTTTGGCAGGGATGACCTTTGTCTCCTCTGCTTTTTGCTATAGTCTTAGAGCCTTTATTATTGGCAATTCAGCAGGAAGTGAGGATACGAGGCATTCCATATGCTGGCCGAATGTATAAAGTCTCAACATATGTAGACGATATTTTACTGCACTTAACTGGTCCTGAATTAACAATTCCAGTTTTGCTATAGTTGATTGGAAATTTTGGAGAGTTATCTGGATATAAGATCAACTGGAGCAAATCTGAGGTCCTTCCGCTGAATGTTCACTGTCTTAAAAGTGCATTTGATCCATTTTCATTCCACTGGAAGGAAGAAGGTATAAAATATCTAGGGATAATATTTCAAAGAACTATAGAAGAGACCTTGTATTCTGATGATGGTAAAGGAAATGTGTGAGAGATGGAACCCGTTACATTTTTCTTGGTGAGGGAGAGTTCAAACCATTAAGATGATAATTGCTCTAGTAATTTGTTATCAGATGAGTATGATACTGATTTACTTTCAGATGTATTTTTGGGTCCCTTGCCTGGTAAAAGGTTTTTAATCAAAGATTTTCTTGTCATAATAAAGTCTGCCTGCATCGTGTACAAAGTCTGCAGTTTTTGGTTTGTTTTCTCTGTCTTTTTAATAAAAACATCAACAGAACTCTTTTGTATTTTTTATGGTCTGGGAAAACACCTAGAATTGCCTTATCATCTTTGCAGCTAGTTCAATCGAAGGGTGGTATGAATTTTCCAAAATTTTATAATTATCACCAAGCTTATATCTTAAGACAAGGTATGTATTGGGTTATTCCAGAGTTGATTGAAATTCTTCCTGATTGGCACCACTTTGTTTAATACATATATTAAGTATTGATCTTCCAAAAATATATAAAGACAATAACATTTTTCATTCAACTTGAAAGACTTTAAGGTCTTTGGATGCCACATTGCCAATTTCTATTACAAAAACAAAGTGCCAATCCTTATGGTTAAATTCTAAAATTAAGATTGGGAATTCTAAAATTTTATGGAAAGATTGGTTAAAAGCTGAAATTAGAACATTAGGAGACGTATGTCCCAATAATAAATTTGCATCCTTCTTCCAGTTACAGCAGACATTCGGTTTATTGGGGAAGCAAAACTTTAAATGGATACAGTTAAAACAAGCTATCCAAAAAGGAATTACTGAATGGCACTCTATAGATGGCCAGCAGAGCTTATTATTTTTATGTTTTCAAGCAGAATTCCTTGGACATCAGGCTTCCACATGGTACAAAGTAATAAGGCAATATGAACCTAAAAAGTCCAAAACGAGATATTTGGAGTTTAGAGTTAAAAATTAATATTTCAGAAACTCAATGGCCTAGGCTTTGGAATCATAGAGTGAGATGTACAGCCTCAGCTTCAGTGAGGCAGACTTTATACTATTTAATGTATAGAGTATTTTAGACTCCAGTGAGATTACAAAAACAGACTCTACACGTTCTAATAGGTGCTGGCATTGCCAGTTAGGAATTGGAACATTAGATCATCTTGTATTTCACTGTCCTTTAGTATTCAGATTCTGGAATCCATATGGAATAAAATAATTTTGATTCTTGAAGTCCCAATTTCATTATCATATGGAATTATAATATTTGGTTATGAATAGCCCGCTAGTTCCAAAGATAAACTTCTTCTCATCATGACAGGTGTGACTTTACAGATGATTATTAAGAACTGGAAACAGGTTGAATATGCCATTTTGATGGGAGACCCTATGTCTGTATTATAGATATGAGAAAATGCTTGCAGAAAAAATAAATGAATCACAAAGATTTATAAGAATCTGGGGTCCATTAGATTTGTACGTTAAACAACTTTAATAGTAATGTATACCTATCATTTTAGAAATTTCACATTCTACATACAAATCCAGAAAGGGGGGAGGGAAGGGGAGGGGATTGTTTTATTGGTTTTCATGTATAAGTGCTTTTTAAGAATGTTATTGATTAATAATCTGTTACACTTTTTATAAGATGTTTTTATAAAATTAATAAAAATTTTAAACACAAAAAATACCCTTAATCATTTCATTTTCTTTCACTGCAATCAACAATGGTTCTAACAATAGAGGTGAAAAACATCAAACAAAGATCCATTGACAAATACCTGAACTGTAGGTGTAATATATAGCAACCGTAATACGCACAGAAATGATTCACCTACTCCAAACCATTGTAATATTCTAACAAATATGATCATTCAGTCCTATTGAATGTCTTTTCGACATCTAATGATAAAACTATTAATGGTTAAGGTATTTGAGAAGCTATAGACAGGACTGTCCAGAATGTGGAACAAATTAACTGAACTGCAAAGAGCTCAAAGACTACACTTTTTATAGAAGCATTCCAGTGAATGATGTTTTTGACTAATTCTTGTTTTTTGATTTATTATGGAGAGCTGTGAACCAACTGTTTACATTGATTGATTTGTAATCTTTGATGTTTGTACAAGTCTTATTTGTTCTATTTTATGTATGTTACTTTTTGTAAAGCTGCCTAGAAATAAGCAGTTGAGAAATCTTTTAAATAAATAAATGTAGGTGAGTTGTCTCTAATCATTCCTAGAAATCTTTCACATCAATCCAGGCTGTTTCAGATAAGATTAACTAGCAAGACTCTAAGGAAGATTAAGGCCTTGGTCAGGACTGACCCTACTGTATGTTGTTTAAGACATTTAAGGATCTCAATTTGGTAGGGCTTTAAATCCTTTCAATGTCATGTGGCTGCCGAGACACAGAATGACTAATGTAAAGTTTGGGCTGTTGATCTAATATGTTCTATTGCAAATATAACATATAAACTTATAAACCACTATGTGGTTCTCTCCTCTCCATTTATTAAAGTAGCCATTTGGTGATAGGGTAGTAGTGTTTGACAGTGTGAGGGGTTAAGGGGGGGGAGTACTGGATGTTTTTTGGGGAGGAAGTATAAATTGGGTTTTATTGTTTATGGGGTTGAGGTAGGGAAGGGATTATAGGAAGCTGGGAGATTGTGCATTATGTTGTTGTAGGGGTGCGTCATATAGGGACTATCATGCATCTGCTACAGGGTGGTATGAACTCTTGGGGAGGCTGGGCTCCAAGGGCTAAGTTTGTGTCATATCAAAGGATAATTCTTTTGACAACTCTTCTTTGAGATTCTTGCTACTGCTGATAAGAGTAGTATCCTGGAATGTGGGAGGGATCACATCCTTAATTAAAAGGAAAAATTTTGGTTGCCTTAGAGAGATGCGACTCTCCAATATGGAGCACTTCAAACTTAGGCAAAATTGAGTGGGACAAGTTTACTTTGCCTCCTCCTGCTCTGGAAGGCATGGGGTAAGAATGACATGGTGACAGAATTCATCACCTTTCCCATCACCATGGATAACCACAGGAAACCATCTCCATGTCATTCATTAATAATGTGACCATTCATTTTTTCCTCAAAATGGGACACCTATTCTTGATTAAAGCCCCGCCCCAGATCCCACCCAATCTCCACCCCAGACCTCGTCCCCATAATAGTACTAATTGTAATACCATTTTTACCATTAATTTTTCATATACACACACACAATACGTGGAGGGGCATAATAAAAAAAACGTCTAAGTCCCCTTTTGGCCTAAGGCCTTAAACGTTGAAAGTAGAAGCAGGGAAAATGTCCATTATCAAAAAAAACTGTCCAAAAGGAGTTTTTTTTTTGATAATGGCCTGCCTCTATGTTCAGCTGTTTAAACGCTCAGACCACCACTATGTCTACACTAGTGCTGCCCGATTCATGATTCGAATCGGTTCACCGATTCACTTTGGGTGAATCAATTTGAATCGATTTAAATTTTTTAAAAATCGGCTTCCCGATTCGGACCCTCTCCCCTCTCCCCCTAAAGCAGGAGCGGCAGCGCTGCTCTTGTTGGCCGCTGCCGAACCTGTTTTAGAGGGCGAGGAGGGACGGTCAGTCGGGAAGTGATGCGTCGGGCTTCCCTCCTGGCCTCCCCAAAGAACTGCCCCCCCTGAAAGACTATTCCCCCCCCCAGGAAGGCCTCCGTATTCCCCCTGGCCTCCCCAAACCGTTTACCTTACAGCTTCAGCCGAAGATCGCGGTTACAGCTCTTTGCACTGCAGTGCTTTGAGCTGTTTCCTCTGCTGCAGTCCTGCCCCTCCTCTGGGATCAGGCCTTTAAGGAGGGGGACAGGCCTTCAAAGGGGGGACAGGTCTTTAAGGGGGGAACAGGCCCTGGATGGTGGCATAGGCCTTCAGGGAGGACAGGCAGGCCTTCAAGGGGAGGTGCAGGCCTTTGGGGGGGGGGCCCTGGTGTAGAAGTACATGGAGGGAGGGAAGGGGAGGTTCAAAGAGATGTGCATATGCCAGACTTTGGGGGGGAAAAAATAATGGGTTTAAAATAGAGGAGAGGGAGAGAGATGATGGACAATGGGATTTAGGGAAGGAAGGAACAGAAAGGACACAAGGGATGGACACAAGGGATGGTGTGGAGGGGGGATAGAGATACTGGATAGGCAGGTAATTAGGAAAAGAAGGGAGAGATGGAGAGATGGTGGACCCTGGGGTGGTGGGGAAGGAGGGAGAAATGCTGGATGAAAGGGTAGTTAAGAAAAGGTGGATCTGTGGATGGAGACGAAAAAAAAGAAAGATGCCAGACCTCCGGAGGAGGGAAGGGAAACGGAAGGGGAGGACAGAAATGGCAGATGGATGGTTAGAACGGAGAAAGAAGACCCTGGCAAGCAAGTTATCAGAAGACAACCAGAGCCTGGGACCAAGATTTGAATAATGACCAGACAACAAAAGGTAGAAAAACTAATTTTATTTTCCATTTTGTAATTACAATATGTCAGATTTGAAACGTGTATCCTGCCAGAGCTGGTGTTAGACCGCAAAACGTGAGCTAGGATTTAACAGAGTGAGGAAAAGTCTGTTTTGTTTACAGCACAGCGCCAGTGTGGTTAGGAGAAGGCAAAGGGGGTGAAGAGGCTATAAAATAAACCCACCAGGATGTTTGAAAAAAAACACCCAATTGGGCAGGAAAATCGAATCAAATTGAAAAACCAATTCAGTAGGCTGAATCGAATTGAAATGAAATTTTTTTCTGAATTGGGCAGCACTAGTCTACACTAACAACATATAATCAACCTAAAAAAAACCTAACTCCCAAACGCCCAAAACAAGAGCTTTTAGGTGAAGGAGGAGCCAGTCCTTCGCCTAAAAGCTAGATTCTTTAGCCAGTGTCTATCAAAAACAACACTGGTTACAGAATCCACTACCCTTACAACAATCGGGGCTTGGGCTCCCTCTTGCCCCGATCATTGTCAGCAGGGCCAGGAGGGCTTGGGCTCTCTCCTGGCCCGATTGGATTGGGGGGAGGGGTGGATCGCTGCAGGAGAGATCCCAAGTGCCACATTTGGCGGCACTTGGTGGTATCGCTATTGCCGCAGGAGAGATGAGGCATCTCTCCTGCCCCGATGGTTGCGGTGAGGGGTGGGTAGTTTTCCTGGGCCGCTGAGCTGATCGCACCAGCTGCCAACTCAGCAGCCCCTTTTTCGGTACTTATACCTGTTTTGACTTGGTCTAAGGCAAAACATATAAGTGCCGACTAGGCAACCTGTCAAAACATTTGGTTATACCTGCTGTAAGCCTAGGTCTAGGTCAGCTCACCACCCACCCACTGCCTGCCCATTCCCCTCCTCTAAAAACACCTCTTTTCGCTTTATGCGTTTAGAGGCAGGGGAAAGACCTAAGCTGGTTTTGGTTTTAGATACATCTAAAACCAGCTTTGATTATGGGTACTTGGACGATCAGGCTTTTTGATCGTCCAAATACCCATTTAGACCACTTTTTAGATGTTTTTTTTAATTATTATGAGTCCCATAATATTTAACCACAAAATTAAACTATGCAAAGCACAATGTGTGTTTCTTAACATTCATTCCTACCAGAACACCTGGCCTCTACAGTGAGCCACATGCAGAACACAGATAACCCCTATGCAAATATAGGACTACAAACTAAAAGTACTAATATATAAAAACAAAACCCTAAGATGCAAGACTCTGCATGCAGTACAACCCCCAGAGAAATAGAAACAAATGCATTTCTTCCTGAACAGTGCAAAATATAGACAGCAGATGTAATTTCTCAAAACTGACACAATTCAATCACTAAATTGATAATAAAATCATTTCCCCTACCTTTGTTGCCGGGTGATTTTAGTTTTCAAACCATCTTTCCCAGTCTCTGCCTGCATGTCCTGTCATAAGAACATAAGAATTGCCGCTGTTGGGTCAGATCAGTGGTTCATCGTGCCCAGCAGTCCACTCACACGGCAGCCCTCTGGTCAAAGACCAGTGTCCTAACTGAGACTAGCCCTACCTGCATACATTCTGGTTCAGCAGGAACTTGTCTTTGTCTTGAAACGCTGGAGGGTGTTTTCCCCTTTGACAGATTCCAGAAGAGCGTTCCAGTTTTCTACCACTCTCTGGGTGAAGAAGAACTTCCTTACGTTTGTACGGAATCTATCCCCTTTCAGTTTTAGAGAGTGCCCTCTCAATTTTAGAGAGTGCCCTCTCATTTAGAGGGTGAACAACCTATCCATATCTACTGTCTATTCCCTTCAGTACCTTGAATGTTTCAATCATGTCCCCTCTCAGTCTCCTCTGTTCGAGGGAGAAAAGGCCCAGTTTCTCTAATCTTTCACTGTACGGCAACTCCTCCAGACCCTTAACCATCTTAGTCGTTCTTCTCTTGACCCTTTCGAGTAGTACTGTGTCCTTCATGTACGGCGACCAGTGCTGGACAGAGTACTCCAGGTGAGGGCCAAACATGGCCCAGTACAGCAGCATGATAACCTTCTCCGATCTGTTCGTGATCCCCTTCTTTATCATTCCTAGCATTCTGTTTACCCTTTTCGCCGCCGCCACCACACTTTCTGAGGACGACTTCATCGACTTGTAGATCATAACTCTCAAGTTTCTTTCCTGGGAGATCTCTCCAAGTACCGCCCCAGACATCCTGTATACATGCATGAGATTTTTGTTACCTACATGTATAACCTTTTACTTATCCACGTTGAATCTCATCTGCTATGTTGATGCCCATTCCTCGAGCCTGATTATGTCATGTTGCAGATCTTCACAATCCCCCTGTGTCTTCACTACTCTGAATAACTTCATATCGTCCGCAAATTTAATCACCTCACTCATCGTACCAATGTCTACATCATTTATAAAGATGTTGAAGAGCACGGGTCCAAGCACCGAGCCCTGCAGCACCCCACTACTGATGCTCTTCCAGTCCGAGTATTGTCCATTTATCCCCACACTCTGTTTCCTATGCTCCAGCCAGTTTTTAATCCACGTGAGTATTTCACCCTCGATTCCATGGCTCGCAATTTTCTGAAGTAGTCATTCTTGTGGAACCTTGTCAAACGCCTTCTGAAAATCCAGATAAACAATGTCGACCGGGTCACCCTTGTCTATCTGTCCATTTACTCCCTCAAAGAAGTGCAACAAGTTTGTCAAACATGATCTGGCTTTGTTAAAACCGTGCTGACTGATCCTCATCAGCAGTCCGTGTCTGTCAAGGTGATCAATGATGCGGTCCTTTATCAGCAATACTACCATCTTTCCCGGTACAGAGGTCTGTAGTTTCCCGGATCTCCCCTTGAACCTTTCCTGAAGATCGGCATAACATTCGCCACCTTCCAGTATTCCGGAATCTTTTCCGATTTGATCGACAGATTGGCTATTAGTTGAAGCAGTTCAGCTATGGTCCCTTTCAGTTCCTTGATGACCCTCGGTTGGATGCCATCCAGTCCTAGGGATTTATCGCTCTTAAGCCTATCAATCTGCCTGCATATCTCTTCTAGATTGACCGCCAACCCTATCAGTTTCCTGTCTTCGTTTTCAGCATATAGCCTGATGATATGCTGTGTAAATCTTATTCAGTAAATACAGACGCAAAAAATGTGTTCAGCTTATCGGCTATTGCTTTGTCTTCCTTTAGCGCTCCCTTTATTCCATGGCCATCCAACGGTCCCACCGCTTCCTTCGCGGGTCATTTCCCCTTAATATATCAAAAGACCGGCTTGAAGTTCTTCGCCTCCTTGGCTATTTTTTATCATAATCTCTTTTGGCCCCTTTTACTGCCTTATGGCACCTGTGTTGATGTTGTTTATGCTTGTTCCAGTTTTTGTTCGTTTTTTACCTTTTCTTGTGTCTGATTGCTTCCTTCACCTCTACAGTGAGCCACGCCGGTTCTTTGCTCTTTTTCCTCTTGGATCCTTTGTTGATACGCAGTATATATAGATTTTGTGCCTGGTGTTTCTTGCTCTAGGGTTTTTACAGTGTTTATCCTCTTCTTAATCTTCTTCCCTACCATGATTCTCATCCCTTCGTAATTCCCTTTTCGGAAGTTCAGTGCCGTGGCTGTCGATTTGGATCGATGTTTCTCCCCTGCATCCAGATCAAAGTGGATCATATTGTGATCGCTGTTTCCCAGTGTCCCTTCTACTTCTACATCTTGTGCCAGTCTTCGCAGGCCATTTAGAATTAAGTCCAGAATTGCACTTCCTCTTGTATTTTCCAGGAAGCAATTGCCTACAGCACCCATGAACTTGGTCTCCCTAATGCAGCCAGAGGTGCCTAGGTTCCAGTCTATTCCCGGATAATTGAAGTCACCCATCATAACTGCGTTGCCTCCCTTGCAGTTGCATTTAATCTCGACTGTCCTTTCTCCTTCAATTTCTTCAGACTGCCCTGGGGGTCAGTAGTAGATGCCGATCTTCATTTCCAGTCCATTTGTTCCCAGAATTTTGACCCATAGAGACTAATTTATCCATCAGTTGTGACGTGTTCTCTCCAGTAGATTCAATTCCCTCTTTGATCAAGGATAACATCAAAATATGATATCCCTCCACCCACCCAACTACCCTAGATGTAAAAGTAAGAAATCAGGGAAATAATCCAGCTAATTTTCGTGAACGAAATTTGTCATGGACTCCATGTTAATTTGAATAACTTTATCATTACACAGCATTTCAGAATTCAGTTTCTCATATTTGTAGTATAAACATACATAATCCCACCAAAAGAAAAAATTGATCACGTACAACTGGAAAAACTGGAATAGACTCAATTACTGTTTCTGGTAGAACTCTGTGTGGCACATATATAAAATGGAAAGGACATTAGCTGTCCAAAAAGGAAATTATAGCAAATTTCAGGATGTGTGGAGGCCATTGATAGATTATTGCAAAGATTAAAAATATTCTTTCCTGATTATAATATATGACATATGAGGGAGGGTGGGGGAGGGAAAATTTGATTATTAAAGAAATAGATCATTATAATAATAATAATAACTTTATTTTTCTATACCGCCATAGTCAGGCGACTTCTAGGCGGTTTACATTGTAAGAAGGCTGGACATTCAGCGAATAACAAAAGGTCTTAATACAATACAATAAGTCTACTTACAATACCGAACAATGAGTCTCAATACAATACAATACAATACATTACTATGAGTCTAAATACAATACAATACAGTAAGTCTATGTACAATACCATACAATGAGTCTAAATATTAAACAATAATCTAAAAGGGAAACTTACGTATTAATTGGAGTTCTATGGATAGTGAGTACCTGAATGCTTTGGTACTAACATATTAAGTGGAGTTCTATGGGTAGAGAATACCTGAATACATGAAAGGAGCTTCTTGAGAGAGAGAAAAGGCGTTTACAGCGGGGAAGTCCTAGTGGGGGAGGGGACAGTTTTAGTCAATTAATTTGGCGAAGAGGGCGGTTTTGATTGCTTTTCGGAATGCACTGTATGTCAGATTGGGTTCGTTTATGTAGTTTTTCAGCCAAACTTGCTGTCTGTTCGCTTGGAACTTAAAGGTTCTGTCCAGGTATGATTTGTATGTATTGTGACAGGGAAGCTCCTGTCACTGTTAAAAAGACTGCGGAGTCAGGCAAAAGTGCAGATCCTAAACCTGCCAGTTCCAAAATAAAGCAGAACAAATGGCAATATTTTGAATATCTCAAACAGGAGCTGTATCAAAATGACTATCTCTAACTCGAAGCTCCAAAATGTAATCTTTTCACCACTAGTAGTATCCAATATCTCACTATGAGAAGACCTCAGCCCCACCACTCCACCGCTGTAGACCATTCAAAAGCGGGAAGAATCACGTGGTGCCTTTCATCATTGGTCTCAACATGTAAATATAGCTTTGTTGTTTAGGTCATTTATAGAGTATAAATAGTATGAAATAGTATAACAATATATACTTATATTGATAAATATTAATATAAAGCACTTAGCTCAGCCTTAGGACGGGAGTTGTGCCCCTATTTAGGTCATTTATAAAGTATAAATAGTATGAAATAGTAATATAAAATATACTTATATCATTCTACCCCTGGAGAATGCAATCCTGGAGAACTCCGTCAAAGCCTGATGGCTCTTAACAATTTCCCAATGTCTCCTCATACTTTCTATTAACAGGGATGCCGCTCGTGAAAAGGGAAGGACGCACGTCAAAACTTCAAGCTCCGTCTTCTGGGTACTATCGGTCTCCTGTAAAAGGAGCTCATGCTAGGCATAGCGAGCTCTCGTATATGCTTGCTTAATTGCTTTCAAAGGATAACCCCGCTCCCGAAATCTCTCAGTGAGGAGTTGAGCTTGTCTCTTAAACTCTTCTAAAGTGGAGCATACCCGTCGGATCCTCAAAAATTGAGCTATGGGAAGATTAAACCGTAATTTATGGGAGTGGAAGCTATCATAATGAAGCAATGTGTTACGTGTAACTGATTTTCTATAAAGGGATGTAGTAATCTCCCCATTGGTAACTATGATGGATGTCCAAAAATTCAATGGATGTCTGGTGACAATTCATTGTGAATTTTATGTTTAGGTCCACTGAGTTCAAATATGAGTATGAGGAGACATTGGGAAATTGTTAAGAGCCATCAGGCTCTGACGGAGTTCCTCAGGATTGCATTCTCCAGGGGTAGAACGATAGCTCAACGCTATAACGTTTTGAAACGGAGTACGGGGAGGGACACTATTGGTCATCATAAAAGCTGTGGTAGGTGCAAATGGTGTCCCCTCACTATTGAGGAAAGCCATTGGAAGATTCCGGGGAGGGAGGTGGTTTTAAAATCTACATCTAATACTGATTGTAATTCCACAGATGTAGTGTATGTGATATATGTCCCTGTGGGCTACTATATTTTGGACGGACTAATAGGGCGGTCTGTATTAGACTGACTGAACATAAGTCCCGTATTGTCAACAAGGTCGCCCAAGCCCCTTTGGTAGAACATTGGGGATGCCTGCATCACAGGATTGAAGGACCAGATGGCGGGTCATTGAAAAGGTTATTGGGTGGGATGGAGGGAAAATTTTAGAAGGTTGAATGAACAGGAGCAGAGATACATTTTCAGGTTTGACACTGTGGAACCTAATGGTTTGAACGGGGAACTAGAATGGGCGTCCTTGTTTGATTGATTGATCTCCGGTCCAATTGGATACAGGGGGTGGTACTTCTACACTTAACTTCCTGTTACTTAAACATCAGGCCTGCACACCGCCGTCATCTTCCTTTCACATATCGGATAACAGATACAGCCCTGGTAAGAGAATTTAGTTTTGTGGTATGGGTGAGTTAGAATTAGATGCATTTGAGTATGATAGAGGGGAGTGTTGTATAAGGATTTTACACCTGTCCTTTTTCTATTTTAGGGAACCCCTTGACAAAGCGCTATGTGTGCGAAACATGTTGGGGCACAACTCCCGTCCTAAGGCTGAGCTAAGTGCTTTATATTAATATTTATCAATATAAGTATATTTTGTTATACTTTTTCATACTATTTATACTCTATAAATGACCTAAACAACAAAGCTATATTTACATGTTGAGACCAATGATAAAAGGCACCATGTGATTCTTCCCACTTTTGAATGGTCTACAGTGGTGGAGTTGTGGGGCTGAGGTCTCCTCATAGTGAGATATTGGATACTACTAGTGGTGAAAAAATTACATTTGGAGCTTCGAGTTAGAGCTCCAAAATAAAGCCTGTTTACCCTGGGGAAAGCAATAGGGTAATACAGCCAAATAGCCTGGAGGAAAGGCAGGTAAAGGTCCCAGCCAGGAGTTTCAGCAGGGAAGGCACATAAACCACAATCCAATCCCTATTACTCCTTTCCCAGAGCTAGGGAGAAACGTGAGATCCCTACAGCAGAGGGTGGAGTCAGCCCCCAGGCTCTGTAGTCATGGAAACCTCAAATGGGCAGAGTGCAAAGTAATCAGGGAGGAGGCTCAGCTGTTCCTGATTGTAGGAGCCCAGCAGCATGCCAAGATAGCAGCTATCACCCTTCTCCTTCAAGCCAGCCAAGAACGTTTGCAGGACGCCAGCTCATCAGGGAAGAGAGATTCACTCCAGGGAGGTACAATAACTTTCCTAGTACGTCTTGGGGGAGGGGCTGGAAGTAGAGCCTGAAGAGGAAAACAAATTGAGAAGGCTGGGAGGCATTCAGAGAGGGGGATGGGAGGAACAGACAGAAGTGAAAGACTTCGAAGAGAGTCCTAATGCCCTGGAGCCAGCATGGGAAATGCTTAGTGAGGGAGACTCAGAGGAATGTATGTTTGAGGATGACATGGAGACCTGAGCAGAAATAGGCTCCAATTTAAGGGGAAGCAAAAGGTATTTCCTAGAACCTCATTTTTCCCCGCTACCCTTTGAAATAAAGTTCCGGATGTTGGAGGCATAATCGGGTGGGTCTGAAGACCTTAGGAAAAGGGAGGCTTGCCAGGTTATGAACATCCTTCAGAGGGATAAAGAGGGAAAGCCAAAAACGTTTTTTTTTCCATGCCAATAAAGTGGAAATCTTAGTGGAAAAGTTTACTGGCACTTGTAGTGCTCAGTTGCGTGGCACCCGACTGGGGGCTTGGCGAAGCCACTAGTCCGGAGTGTGGACAGTACAAAGACAGTAAGGAAACTGCAGAAGCCTTTTTGCTTTCTTTTGGGAGGATTCCCTTTTTGCTGACAGAGCTTGCCCGGACTTTGGCTGAGGCACATAGAGCGTGTCCTGGACTTGTGTAAAAGGAACTGAAAAATTGATGAATATGCCTATGGGACAAGTGTTTAGTTCAGGGAAAGTTTTTTTTTGATGCTTTAATAAACCCGGTGAAGTTTTGGTGAAAAATCCCATGTCCAGGTTTTTCCTTTGACCAACCATACAAACGGCGTTTTCCTACCTACTCAGGATCTGGACCGACCACAGGATATATTATAAAATGTGGGGGGTACAATATTTTAGGATATGATATGATTAAATGTAAGAATTCAAGTGTTTTTAAATGTTCAATTGTTAAACATCATTTACTGTACTTGATGTTAAGATATGAAATGAATATAGATTTTTAAAAAAAAAATTGAGTAGATCCCAATTTTTGGTCACCAGTTGCATGGGTATCCCTGTCATGATGGCAAATAATCTACTTTTATACATGTCTAAAGGATTCGGTGACAACAATGTACCACAAATCACACCCTCATAAGATAACGGAATTGAGGATTCCAAAATTAGATTGATTTGTCCCCATACAGATCTCCAAAAGTTGGATATCAAAGGACAATAAAACAACAAATGATTCAGTGTCCCTACATCAAGATGACAGTGCCAGCATCTATTAGACGTTGAACTATCTAACTTTTGAAATCTAACAGGGGTCCAAAAAACTCTATGTAACAAAAAGAACCATGTTTGTCTCATAGATGCTGATGCTGTACATCTCATTCTCCAAGTCCAAATCCGTGGCCATTGAGTTACAGAAATCTGATGTTTTATCTCAATGCTCCAAATATCTTTCAAGCTAGTTTTTGGTTTTTTATTCAAATAATCAGATATTAATTTATACCACTTGGTGGCCTGATGCCCTAGCAAATCTGTCTGGAAGCATAGGCCCGGCAAGCTATACCGATTACTTAAATTTTGCCAATAAGGGAACCCCTTCTGCATGGCCTACTTCAACCATTTATATGCTTGAGACTTTGCAATGCCAAATGATTGTTGCAGTTGTGAAAAATCAAGCATTTTCCCACTTGATAACACATCATCTAAATTAAGTATACCTACCTGCAGCCAATTCTTCCAGAGGATCTTAGACTCGCCTATTTGAATCTTGGAGTTCAACCTTAGAGATTGATATGTGGATTGTTGTACTGGTATAGATGTTAAATTATTAATGTTTTCCAGGTGGCACAAAGAATATTGTCCTTGTAGATTCGGGTCAATTTGATAATTAAAATATGGCTTAACCGTAATGGGGACATAAGTTATCATTCTAAAAAAAGCCAGTCCGGAAGATGCTCTATGAGTTCAGGAAGGATCCAGTACATACCCTGTCGCATAATGAAAGCTTGATGGTATCTATAGAAATTTGGAAAATTTACCCCACCTACCGATTGTGGTTTTTGCAGAGATACTAAAGCAATTCTAGCAGATTTACCCAGCCAAATAAATTTGGTAAGAATCCCAATCAACTTTTTATAAAAGAACCCTTGGAAATAAATTGGCAACATACTAATTTGATAGCAAACTACAGGCAGAATCATCATTTTTATGGTTTGGACTCTCCCCCACCAAGAGAAATGTAAGGTATGCCAATGCTCACACATTTCATTAACTTTCAGCAATAATGATTTTTCATTTACTGTCATTGTGTCTTCCAATGTTCTATGAATCATAATACCCAAATATTTTATACCCTCTTCCTTCCAAAAGAATGGGAATAGATCAATTAAACCTCTTACACAATGCACATTTAACAGAAGAAACTCTGATTTGCTCCAATTTATTTTGTACCCAGAAAATTTGCCAAATCGATCAATCAGTTCCAGTAAATGCAGGATGGTAGAATCAGGATTCTTCAAATGAAGCAAGATATCATCTGCATAAGCAGAGACCTTATATTCCCGATCTGCATATGGAATTCCCTGTATCTCCTTTGCCTGCTGAATGGACAACAATAGGGGTTCCAAAACAATATCAAAAAGCAAAGGAGATAAGGGACCCCCTTGTCTAACTCCCCTCTTCAGACAGAAACACTCCAAAAAAGTATTATTAATATATAGTCTGGTTGAGGGGGAGCTATACAAGGTTTGAATCATTTGAATAAATCTAGATCCTATTCCAACCAATCCATTGCTTGATACTGTACATGAAAGTCCATTCTACACGATCAAAGGCCTTCTCTGCCTCCAAAGAAACAGAGAAGGCCGGATCATCCATTGTTTTTGCTAAATTTAACATATGTAATGCCAATCTAGTGTTATTTGATGAATGTGGCAAAAGTGGTGTAAACCTGACATAAATTAAAATGAAAACTAGGAAAGAGAATTATGTACCCGTTTGGTATCTCCAAAGATTGAGATCCAAACTTCTAGAGCGTCTCGAAACCTCTGTGTATGTCTCCTTGTGGAAGGCCTTCAAGGCCAGATGTGTGGGGCTCCCTCAGATATTCTCTGCTTAGAATGCTGATACCCTATGATGTACTGGGAGGAGGGAGGGAACGGTGGTATGCATGTGAGGGGGCTGAGTATTGTGTTTTTGGAATGGTGTGTTGCTGGTGGTGAGAAATTATTGATGAAGAATATAATGTATGATATTTTGAGTCAAGTGGATTTTCTTTTTGGGGTTTACTAAAAATGCTTCATTGCCATATAAATTAATATTTAGTGGAATCACTGTCTTCTTCTACCTTACTGTGTCCATGGGCCTTGACATTCTGGGCTTCTGTGTTTGTTCTATGTATTTTTCTAGGATTATTCCGAGTTATGCTCCCTTGTATTTATTCCTTCCTGAGTTACTATTGTTGTAAGGTTTTGAAGCTTCAATAAAGATAATAATAATAAAAAAAGAATAAAAACAAGATCTAACCACAGAAACCAATTGCAAATGAAAGGTCAGTGTAGAATCCAAATGAATGCTTAAGTACTTCATAGTATTCAGGAGTTTAATAGGTAGAGACCGCAAAGTTGGAGCTACAGTTGGAGACTTCAGGGAACCTGTAATCCACATTAGAGAATGACACGGTGAAAAAATTGGTCCCCGTCACCGCCCCGTCCCCGTCTCACCATCCTCTGCACCGCCCCGTCACCGTCATTCCCTTCACCGCCCCGTCACCGCCACTGCCACCCCATTCACCGCCCCGTCACCGCCACTGCCACTCCATTCACCGCCCCGTCACCGTCACCGCTGCATACATAAAAGCCTCAAACGGGTACGATTTTAAATACTTTTCTTTATTTACGTATAAAGGAAACATTCTTTAAAACTTTAAAACTTAGTTAAATATTAGTTAATAACTATACAAAAACAAACACGACATGTACTTTTAATGCTTACAATGTTAGCCTACATGGTAAGTAGACGCGGCCGCTGTACCTAATCGCGGCAAAGATCTCCCTGCCGTGATTAGCATAGTGACCGCGGCTACGGCTGCAAGTCTCCCCTCCCCCCAGCGATCATGGCAGGAGGGCACCCAACCCCTCCTGTAGACCCCCCCCAACGGCCCTCCCGACAATCGCAGCAGAAGGGTACCCAACCCCTCCTGCCGGTCCTCCCAATGGCCTCCCCTAAGATCGCCGGCAGGAGGGTACCCAACCCCTCCTGCTGGACCCCCCCCCAACGAACCCTCCCACCCCGGAACCCCCTTAGTCTTACTTTCCAAGTTGGACCGGACGGCTCCTCACACGTATGGCCAGCAGGCTTGCCTCCGTCCAAATGAGGCGGGCCCGCCCCTACCCTGCCCAACCCACAGGATCCTAGGGCCTGATTGGTCTAGGCACCTAAAGCCACTCCCGCTATAGGAGGGGCCTTAGGTGCTTGGGCCAATCAGGCCCTAGGATCCTGTGGGTTAGGCAGGGGAGGGGAGGGGCGGGCCCGCCTCATTTGGACGGAGGCAGGCCTGCTGGCCATACGTGTGAGGAGCCGTCCGGTCCAACTTGGAAAGTAAGACTAAGGGTGGTGTTTCGGGATGGCGGGGTTTGTTAGGGGAGGGTCCGGCAGGAGGGGTTGGGCACCCTCCTATTGGCGATATAGGGGGCCGTTGGGGGGGCCGGCAGGAGGGGTTGGGCACCCTCCTACCAGTGATCATAGGGGGGCTGTTGGGGAGCTGGCAGGAGGGGTTGGATATCCTCCTGCTGCGATCGTCGGGGGGGCTGTTGGGGTAGGCAGGAGGGGATGGGTACCCTCCTGCCGCGATCGTTGGGGAGGGCTGGTTCTGTCGGCATGAAGGGCTGAGCACCTTCCTGCCGGCGATCGTTGGGGGGGGCGGGTTCTATTGGCAGGAAGGGTTGATCTGACAAATGAGGAGCCAGTATATTGGGGGGCGGAGTCAATGCGGCAACGTGCAAGTTGGATCGAGAGTTGGAGGAGACAGACAACATGGCGGAGACATCAAACACCCGGTCACGAACACGGTGAAACACAGGTAAATAGCGGTTCCTAGAAGGGGGTACATTGGCCTGCAGGGACAAATCTTTTCATCGTTTTTGCGGGCGGTGAAAACTTTTGTCCCCGTGTCTGCGGCGATTTGGCTTTGGAGTCTCCATAACCCGCAGCCAAACCACAGCTCCCTGCGGGGATCGCTCCCCGTGTCATTCTCTAATCCACATCCCAGTAGTTTTATGAGGATTCAGAAATAGTTTGTTTTGTAAAGTCCATTCATCAATCATATCTACAAAAAGATTGTCTCGAGCTTAAATTGGAATTATATGGGTTTTGTGGAAAAACCAACAAAACATCATCAGCATAGATATAACTTCTAATCTGATGTTCTTGAATTCTTAGAGCAAGAGGACTCAAAAATATTGAAGGAGAACCTATTCACTATTCACACACCCACGAACCAAAAATGTCAAACGAATAAAACTATATGACAATCTAATGGCCTCCAAAGCAGCAAAACTAGACAGACAAATCACCAATCTGCTTGTCCTTGACCACAGACTACAAAACCTTCAAAAAAAGAAACTAAAACCCTACTCTTCAAAAAATACATAAAACCTATTTTAACACAACCAGTTCCTTCCCAATCTCTACCTACCACACCCACTACCCCTTTCAAATCTAAAATGTTTCTAATTTACCCAACATGTATTGCCTCAAGTTCCTAACAATTCTTATATAGCTCCTATGTAATTCCTATGACAATTATTATGTAAAGTTACAATTCTTGGAACTTTTGATAAATCTTATGTAATCCGCCTTGAACCACAAGGTATTGGCGGAATAGAAATCACTAATGTAATGTAATGTCTTTGAGCAACTAAACTTGATGCATACCCGATGCAACTAAACCCGGTGCATACCGATCATATATGGGAGAGCCTTGGCTAGTCTTAGAGCCAATAACTTAGCCAGGAGTTTCCCATCCATATTAATCAAAGAAATAGGCCTGTAGTTTTAAACCAATATGGGATCTTTATTTGGCTTCGGCAAAACAATAGTTAAAGATTCTGCCATAGTACTTGATATACAACCTGTAGTTAGTTGCGAGTGATATAAATTTAAAAGATGAGGTAATACTGTAATTTGAAATGATTTAAAAAAACTACTGTGAATCCTTCACTTCCTGGAGCGGATCCAGTTCTGAGGGACTTTAATGCTGTCTGGAGTTCCTTGAGTGATATATGCGCTTCAAGATTTTCTTTTATATGCTCAGGAAGTTTTAGCCCCTGAATTAATTTTAAAAATTCAAATCCCTCAATTTCATTATTTGAATAAAGTTCAGAAGAATATAAAGCTTTATAATAATCCAAAAATTGTTTTAAAATATTTCCAATTTGAGAATGAATTTTACCTTTCTCATCTTTAATGACAGCAATCTTACTTTTCTTTTTTTTAGCTTTGAGATAATTAGCCAATAATCTTCTCACTTTATTTGAGTTTTCATAATACAGAGCTTGCTGCGAAAACTAATCTTTCCTAGCTAATTGTGAGGAAATCTCATTATATTTATATTTAGCTTTCAAAAGGGCCTGCAAAGTATTTTGTTCCCATTTCGAGGCCAATTGTGACTCTAAAGTCCGAATAGTTTGTTCCAAATTGGAAAATTCTAATTTTAGCATTTTCCTACTATGTGCTGAATATGAAATTATTTGCCCTCTCATTGCAGCTTTTAAAGCATCCCAAATGGTTTCCAAAGAGATTTCCTCCGAGGTATTGAGTTGAAAATACTCATTCATTTTTAGTTGAATTTCCTCGAGAAAGTTTGAATCTGCAAGCAATGTATTATTAAATCTCTAAACAGGTCTATTATAATTTTCTTCAGTAAACTGATATTCAATCCAAATGCCAGCTTGATCCATCAAAAGGATTGGGTCTATGCTGGATTTTGTAACCTGCATAAGGTGTAAAAGTAGAGGAGGACACTGGGAAGTAGCGATCACAATATGATCTGCTTCAACCTGGACGCAGGGGAGAAACACCGGTCCAGAACAATGGCCATGGTGCTGAACTTCTGAAAGGGAAATTATGAAGGGATGAGACTCATGGTGGGAAAGAAGATTAAGAAGAGGATAAGCACTGTAAAAACACTAGAGCAAGCTGGGTCCCTTTGTAAGGACATGGTCACCGAGGCGCAAAATCTATATATACCATGTATCAACAAGGGATCCAAGAGGAAAAAGAACAAAGAACCGGTGTGGCTCACTGTAGAGGTGAAGGAAGTGATCAGAGACAAGAAAACTTCATTTAAGGAATGGAAAAGGTCAAAATCGGACGAAAACTGGAATAAGCACAACAACATCAACGCAGGTGCCAATAGGGGCCAAAAGAGACTACGAGGAAAAAATAGCCAAGGAGGTGAAGAACTTCAAGCCGTTCTTTCGATACATTAAGAAGAAACGACCTGCAAGGAAGTGGTGGGGCCATTGGATGACCATGGAATAAAGGGAGTACTAAAGGAACATAAAGAAATCGCTGACAACTGAACACATTTTTTTTGCATCTGTATTTACCAAAGAGGATATACACAACATACCGGAACCCATCAGGCTCTATGCTGGAAATGAAGATGGGAAACTGACAGGGCTGACAGTCAGTCTAGAAGAGGTATACAGGCAGATTGATAGGCTAAAGAGTGATAAATCTCCAGGACCGGATGGCATCCATCCGAGGGTCATCAAGGAACTGAAAGGGACTATAGCTAAACTGCTTCAACTAATAGCCAACCTGTCGATCAAATCAGGAAAGATTCCGGAAGAATGGAAGGTTGTGAATGTTACGCCGATCTTCAAAAAGGGTTCAAGGGGAGATCCGGTAAACTACAGACCAGTGAGTCTAACCTTGGTACCGGGAAAGATGGTAGAGGTGCTGATAAAGGACTGCATCATTGATCACCTTGATGGACAAGGTCTGATGAGGACCAGCCAGCATGATTTTAGCAAAGGCAGATCTTGTCTGATGAACTTGCTGCACTTCTTCGAGGGAGTAAACAGGCGGATAGACAAGGGTGACCCGATCGACATTGTATATCTGGATTTTCAGAAGGCGTTTAACAAGGTTCTGCATGAACAACTACTTCAGTAAATTGTGAGTCATGGATTCGAGGGTGAAATACTCACGTGGATTAAAAACTGGCTGGATCATAGGAAACAGAGAGTGGGGGTACATGGACAATACTCGGATTGGAAGAGCGTCACCAGTGGGGTGCCGCAGGGCTCGGTGCTTGGACCCATGCTCTTCAACATCTTTATAAATGATCTGGACATTGGCAAGATAAGTGAGGTGATTAAATTTGCAGACGATACAAAGTTATTCAGAGTAGTGAAGACACAGGGGGATTGTGAAGATCTGCAACATGATATAATCAAGCTTGAGAAATGGGCATCGACATGGCAAATGAGGTTCAACGTAGATAAGTGTAAAGTGATGCATGTTGGTAACAAAAATCTCATGCACGAATACAGGATGTCCAGGGCGGTACTTGGAGAGATATCCCAGAAAAGAGACTTGGGAGTTCTGATCAACAAGTCGATCAAGCCGTCTGCAAAATGCACGGCGGTGGCAAAAAGGGCGAACAGAAGCTAGGAATGATTAAGAAGGGGATCATGAACAGATCGGAGAGGGTTATCATGCCGCTGTACTGGGCCATGGTACGCCATCACCTGGAGTACAGCATCCAGTACTGGTCACTGTGCACGGAGAAGGACACGGTACTACTCAAAAGGGTCCAGAGAAGAGTGACTAAAATGGTTAAGGGGTTGGAGGAATTGCCATACAGTGAGAGATTGGAGAAACTGAGCCTCTTCTCCCATGGAAAAAGGAGACTGAGAGAGGACTTGATCGAAACATTTAAAATACTGAAGGGAATAAACTTAGTAGATAAAGACAGACTGTTCACCCTCACCAAGGTAGGGAGAACGAGAGGGCACTCTCTAAAGTTGAAAGGGGATAGATTCCATAGAAATGTAAGGAAATTCTTCTTCACCCGGAGAGTGGTGGAAAACTGGAACGCTCTTCTGGAGTCTGTTATAGGAGAAAACACCTTCCAGGGTTTCAAGACAAAGTTGGACAAGTTCCTACTAAACTGGAACGTATATAGGTGAGGCTGGACTCATTTAGAGCACTGGTCTTTGACCTGAGAGCTGCCACGTGAGCAGATTGCTGGGCAGGATGGACCACAGGTTTGACCCAACAGCGGCAATTCTTATGTTCTTATGTTGAGTTAAATGGTCTGAAACAAAAATATAATCAATTCTTGAAAATGATTTATGAACATTGAGCAAAAAGAAAATTCAAGAGCATTAAAATAAAAAATCCGCCATATATCTTTCAATACGCATGAATGCACAAGATTGTCTAGAGTAGACCCAATGATTTTAATTGTTTAGTTTGCTGTTTATCCAATAATGGATCCATGACAGCATTGAAATCTCAGGGCAACGATTAAATTAGATGTAGCCAGTGACAGAATTAATTACTGGAGGTTTTTTAAAAAGAACCCAACCTGATTTGAATTAGGAGTGTAAATATTAAGAAGCATCAGGGCATCATTTCCTGAAGTCATATCAACATGAAGCCACCTACCCATAGGACCAGCTCGAGAATTACCAAATACAGCAGAGTATTTCCTACTGACCAGGATAGCCACACCAGCCTTTTTTCCCACTGTAGATGTAAAAAAACAATGCTTTACCCACCCCCTTCCAATTTAGCTGACTCACCTGATGACAGTGGCGTACCTAGGGTATGTGGCACCCGGGGCCCATCATTTTTTGACACCCCCCCCACCCACCCTCCATGTAAAAAATATTTTTTGTAATAACCAGTATCTCTATCCCTCCTTCAAACCATCCCTTGTGTCCAATTTCTCTCCCTTTCTGTTCCTTCCCTCCCTAAATCCCATGGTCCATCATCTCTCTCCCTCTCCTCTATTTTCAGACCCATTATTTCTTCCCCCACAAAGTCTGGCATATGCACATCTCTTTGAACACCCCCTTCCCTCTGTGTACTCCTACACCAGGGTCCCCCCAAAGGCCTGTCCCCCCCCCTTGAAGGCCTGCACCCCCCTGAAGGCCTGTCCCCCCTTTAAGACCTGCACCCCCCTGAAGGCCTGTCCCCCCTTTAAGACCTGCACCCCCCGAAGGCTGCACCCCCCCGAAGGCTGCACCCCCCCGAAGGCCTGTCCCACCCCCCTGTCCCCCCCTTGAAGGCCTGTCCCACCCCCCTGTCCCCCCTTAAAGGCCTGCCTGCCTCCCCTTGAAGGCCTGCCTGCCTGTCCCCCCTTGAAGGCCTGCCTGCCTGTTCCCCACCTGAAAGCCTGTCTCCCCCCATGAAGGCTTGTCCCCCCCTTTATGGCCTGCATCTCCCCCTGAAGGCTTGTCCCTCCCCTTGAAGGCCTGCACCCCCCAAGAAGGCCTGCACCCCCCGAAGGCCTGTCCCACCCCCTGTCCCCCCCCTTAAAGGCCTGCCTGCCTGTCCCCCCCCTTGAAGGCCTGCCTGCCTGTCCCCCCCCCTTGAAGGCCTGCCTGCCTGTCCCCCCCCCTTGAAGGCCTGCCTGCCTGTCCCCCCCCCTTGAAGGCCTGCCTGCCTGTCCCCCCCCCTTGAAGGCCTGCCTGCCTGTCCCCCCCCCTTGAAGGCCTGCCTGCCTGTCCCCCCCCCTTGAAGGCCTGCCTGCCTGTCCCCCCCAAAAGCCTGTCTCCCCCCCATGAAGGCTTGTCCCCCCTTTAAGGCCTGCCTCTCCCCCTGAAGGCCTGCCTGCCCGCCCCACCCCGAAGGACCACTCGCCCCCCCCTCCCACCTCCCATCCAGACGTCCAGTTCTTCCCCTCTGGCTTCCCCGCACCATTTAGAGTAGAAGCAGCCTGCAGCAAGATTGCGATGTCAGCGATCTTGAGCTGCTTGTGCTGTCCTCCACCGCGGACCCGCCCCCCTCCTCTGACATCAGTGGAGGGGGCGGGACCGCGGCGGAGGACAGCATGAAGCAGCGCAAGATCGCTGACATCGCGATCTTGCTGCAGGCTGCTTCGGTACTCTTAATGGTGCGGGGAGGCCAGAGAGGAAGAACCAGACATCGGGGGGGGGGGGGGAACGGACGCCGGAGCACTCCCTCAGGGCTCGCACCCGGGGCGGACCGCCCCTCCCGCCCCCCCTTAGTACGCCACTGCCTGATGATAAATGTGTTTCTTGTATAAAGTAAACATCTGCCTCCTGCTGCTTTAAAAAATTAAGCACCTTCTTTTGATGGGATGATTGAGTCCATTGGCATTCAGGGAATAAAATTTTAAAGGCATTTTATTTGATTACATATTAATAGATGAACCCCCCAAATTCCTTTTATATAAATTTAAAAATAAGATAATCATGCACATCCAGAACCCCAAACCCACATATCCCCCAATCCCGCACCAAACCCATCTCATCATGTCACCTGAATGCTTGTAAGCAAACATGTAGGCTGGTGACTGCTAACCTCCCCAAAAAGCCCCATCTGTATCCCTAGATTAACCCATCATATAACAACTTGAATGAATAATTAATTTCCAATCCCAAAAAATTCCCCCATATAGAATTAAGAGGAAGTCATCACTCTAGGCTCCTTTTACGAAGCTGCGCTAGCAGTTTTAGCGCATGCACCAGATTAGCACATGCTATAGTGCGGCTAGCTGAAAATCTACCACCTGCTCAAAAGGAGGCAGTAGCGGCTAGTGCACGCGGCAATTTAGCATGTGCTATTCTGTGCGTTAAGGCCCTAGTGTGGCTTTGTAAAAGGAGCCCTCTGTCTATATACCCAAATAAACATTCAAGTAAACATAAATAACAATTAATGTAGCTAGAACTATATCTTAGAAAACTCTAACCTCTTTAATAAAATCATTAAGAATTTTATATTCCCATAAAATAAATCATAAAACCATTACTGAATCCCATGAGGTAAATATAAATTTATAAATAACCAAATGGGACATAATAACAATGTCTCCCAAACTATTCCCTAATAATCATATATTATAGCTATTTAATAATTGTATTTAGATTATTAATTGTTTATCCTATTTTGACTGTATTTACACTGTATTTTTTCTTTAGATTTGGAATCTGAAAATGTCAAATCTTAAAATCAATAAAAATATAATTATAAAAAACAAAAAACCATCATAAAATACTATGGAATATGAGTAATCTAAGTTCATTTCCCATTAAAATTCCCCATTATATTTAATGAATTCAATTAAAATATGGTTAATGCAATCAATTCCACATTGTACTCTTATAAATTACAATCATCTATTCTCTCATGCTATCTTCCCTAACTTTAATTTAAATCCTTTAATAACTATACCAATCCCCAGACCCGAAACCCATCATATTCTTTTCTAGCATTAAAAAAAACATTGAAATGAAAATATTTATGGAATTAAAGCAAACCCCAGATTAAACATCCTAAAAAGCCTTGCATTAAAGAATGCTGGTGTAAAAGGCCTGAGGCTGAGATAGACACTAAAGAATTACATGAGATGATTTCCCTGAGTTATCTGCGAGGTCAGGAAAGGTGACAAATTGGGGAGGTTGCAGTGTTGATTGGGAAGAATGTTTTATATGAAGTACAGGTATTGTTGAAATCTCTTGAAGGTCGATATCTGATTTTACATTTAATTTTGCATATGGACCTAATCAAGCTGACAGTGCAGCTGATAGTGCAGTTAGTGAGGACCTGTTCTCCATATTTGGGTCAAGTTCTTATACTTATGGCAGGGGATTTAATTTAGTCCTTAATGCTTCATAGGACAGGTCCTCCCCCACTCAGCTGTGTGTGGGCAGGAAGCCCTGAATATGTATACCCTAGAGAAAAGGAGAGACAGGGGAGATATGATTCAGACGTTCAAATACTTGAAGGGTATTAACGTAGAACAAAATCTTTTCCAGAGAAAGGAAAATGGTAAAACCAGAGGACATAATTTGAGGTTGGGGGTGGTAGATTCAGGGACAATGTTAGGAAATTCTACTTTACGGAGAGGGTAGTGGATGCCTTGAATACGCTCCCGAGAGAGGTGGTGGAGAGTAAAACTGTGACTGAGTTCAAAGAAGCGTGGGATGAACATAGAGGATTTAGAATCAGAAAATAAGATTAAATATTGAACTAAGGCCAGTACTGGGCAGACTTGCACGGTCTGTGTCTGTATATGGCCGTTTGGTGGAGGATGGGCTGGGGAGGGCTTCAATAGCTGGAAGGGTGTAGATGGGCTGGAGTAAGTCTTAACAAAGATTTTAGCAGTTGGAACCCAAGCACAGTACAGGGTAAAGCTTTGGATTCTTGCCCAGAAATAGCTAAGAAGAAAAAATTAAAAAATTTAAATTGAATCAGGTTGAGCAGACTGGATGGACCATTCGGGTCTTTATCTGCCGTCATCTACTAGGTTACTATGTTAAACTGCTTTCTTCACTATTCCAGAGTTTGGACCTAGTTGACCCCTGTCATTTATTACATCTGACTGTCAAATATTTATCCACGGCTCACGGTACATTTTCGAAACTAGATTATATACTAACTTCTGACCACACATTTATCTGGATTGATTTACCTTACGCATCCTCCCCAGGCCAGACACCTCTATGGAAATTTCCCGCTTTTCTATATGAAGATCAGGATTTTCATAAGGCTTTAGTAGAAATGTCAGTCCAACAATCAACACCTTGACACTCCTCAATTATTTTGGGAGACCGTAAAGGTGGTGTTGCGGGTTAATATAATTTCCTATGTCAGCACTTGAAATAAACAAATAAATTCAGGTATACCATGTATACTCAAATATAAGATTAGATTTTTGGGCCCAAAAAGTGGCCCAAAAATGGAAGTCTCATCTTATATTTGGGTCAGTGCCCGCCCATCCATTCCCCTCTCAGACTTGTTGCCAGCAGAGGAAGTTTCAAACTACAGACCTATTGCAAATTTCCCGTTTCTTACAAAGCTGACAGAAAAAGTGGTATTCAACCAGATCTCAGATTTCATTGATAAGACTCATTCTGCACCCAAACCAAACTGGCTTCAGGGTTCATCACTCGACAGAGCACTCACTTATTGGTCTAACAATTCACTATCATTTGGACCACCATAATTCCGTTATTCTAATATCGCTAGATCTTTCTGCTGCTTTTGATACCATAGACCACTCTTTACTTCTCAACAGACTAGCTTCAATCGGAATTAGTGATCATGTACTAAATTGGTTTCAATCCTATTTCTCAGAACGCTCCACCAGGGTCAGCTTTAATAAATCCACTTCTGATTCTTTTTCTGCTAACTATGGTATCCCTCAGTGTTCAATCCTCTCCCTTCTTCTCTTTAACATCTTTCTCGCTCCCTTTATCACTTTGAGTCAATCCATCGGATTGACTACCTATGCATATGCCGATGGCACATAGCTTCTTTACCCACTCAATACAGAGAATCCAAATGATCTTCAGGAAATAATCGAAAAACTAGGAAAAATTAGTCAATGGTTGAGAAACATGTTAGCCTTGAACATCACAAAATCCCAAACTATCCTGTTTCCTTGGAAAGAAGACCTTTTGTTAAAATCTCCCATAAAAACAAATAGTACGCCCCTTCAAAAAGTCACAAGCATTAAAATTCTGGGAGTTATTTTGGATCAGAAGCTATCATATCAGGACCACATCAGCCAAGAAGTCAAAAACTGTTTCTTCAAGCTTTGCATGATCAGATCTTTGGCACTCAGTATTCAAATTCACTCTCATCATTTCAAAACTAGATTATTGTAACTCTTTTCAAAGGTATCACTCAGAAACAAATAAGGCATCTACAACTTATACAAAACACCAAAATAAAAATCATAAAAATTCTAAGAAGTATGACCATGTCACGCCTCTCTTAAAAAATGCCCACTGGTTGCCAATTTCTCATCGAATTTCATACAAAATTGCTCTTCTAACATTTAAGATCCGTCTTAATCACTCCCCTACCTTCCTTGAGAGATTGTTAATTCCATACTCTACCACTAGAGTACTATGTTCAAATGCTCATGCCTTGTAGTTCCTTCTCTAAAAATCATTAGTACAAGGCGAAACAAAATTTTTTGTCTCTGCGCCCCAGCTTTGGAGCTTGCTTCCTAATTACCTTAAAGAGGAATCCATATTAGGTAAATTTAAGTTGTCTCTTAACACTTTCCTTTTTAAGGATGCATTTGATAGCTAAACCTGTTTTCCTCTGTCTATGAATCTTACCAATTAGGTATTACTTCATTGTTTCAGTTATACTCCAAATTTTTATTCTTATCAAGACTTGTCCCCTTCCTCTCATCCTTTCCCTTAATGTAATCTTACTTTTACAGCATTATAGTTCTTCCCTTTTTTCCTTATGGTCCTGTTAGTCCTTTGTCCCTATTAAATGTTATATTAGTATTGATGGTAAATTTTTGTGAATGTTCTATACCCCTATTTAGTTTGTACAGCGCTTAGATTTTAAGCATTTTTATCAAATTTTTAAAAAACTGTAAACTGTTTCCAAGTTTATTTAAAATTTGATATACCACTTAAAAATTATCTAAATGGTGCACAATGAAAAAAATATAAAATTTTAAAATTTCACGGGTATCACAAATTAAACTAAACTAAACTAAACCTTAAGTTTACATACCGCATCATCTCCACGGATGTTGTGGAGCTCGGCACGGTTTATAAGAATTTAAAATATAAGAAGAGAAGGAAAAAAAAAAGGTTTACATGAACTTATATAGAAGAGAAGCGTAAGGGGGGATAGAATTACATTTTAGTGAAAAGACAGGTTTTCAGTTGCTTGCGGAATAATTGGAGGGAGCCCAGGTTCCGCAACGGGGTAGTAAGGTATTTCCAAAGACCTGTGATTCTGAAGAGAAGGGATTTTCCCAGTTTGCCTGCATAGCGAATACCGTGTAGAGAGGGGAAGGATAATTTATACCTTTGGGCGGGTCTGGTAGAGTCAGGACTCGAGGAGTTATAAGATGGTGGGATTAAGGAAGGAAGGATGCCGTGAAGGATCTTAAAAGCCAGGCAGGAGCATTTAAAATGGATTCTGGAAATCACTGGGAGCCAGTGAAGTTTGGCTAGGAGTGGGGAGACATGGTAAGACATAGACAAAGACAACATGTGGAGGGGCACAATCAAAAAATACATCTAAGTCCCCTTTTGGTCTAAGGCCCTAAACACTAAAAGTAGCAGCAGGGAAAAAGCACAGTTACTTACCGTAACAGGTGTTATCCAGGGACAGCAGGCAGATATTCTTGACTGATGGGTGACGGCACCGACGGAGCCCCGGTACGGACACTTTTAGAGTGATTGCACTCTAAGAACTTGGAAAGTTCTAGAGACCGCACCGCGCATGTGCGAGTGCCTTCCCGCCCGACCCCGGCGCGCGGTCCCTCAGTTAAGATAAGCCAGCTAAGAAGCCAACCCGGGGAGGTGGGAGGGACGCAAGAATATCTGCCTGCTGTCCCTGGATAACACCTGTTACGGTAAGTAACTGTGCTTTATCCCAGGACAAGCAGGCAGCATATACTTGACTGATGGGTGACCTCCAAGCTAACAAAAAGAGGGATGGAGGGAAGGTTGGCCATTAGGAAAACAAATTTTGCAAAACAGATTGGCCGAAATGTCCATCCCGTCTGGAGAAAGCATCCAGACAATAATGAGATGTAAAAGTATGGACTGAGGACCACGTAGCAGCTTTGCAGATTTCCTCAATAGGCGTGGAGCGGAGGAAAGCCACAGATGCTGCCATAGCTCTAACTCTATGGGCCGTGACAGAACCTTCCAGAGTCAGTCCGGACCGAGTATAGCAGAATGAAATGCAAGCAGCAAGCCAATTAGATAGCGTACGCTTAGAAACAGGACGTCCCAATTTATTCGGATCAAAGGACAGAAAAAGTTGGGGAGATGATCTGTGGGGCTTAGTACGGTCTAAATAGTAAGCTAAAGCCCGCTTACAGTCCAAAGTATGAAGAGCCTGTTCTCCGGAATGGGAGTGAGGTTTGGGAAAAAAAACAGGCAGTACAATAGATTGATTGAGATGGAACTCAGAGACAACCTTAGGAAGAAACTTTGGATGTGTACGCAGAACCACCTTGTCATGATGAAAGACTGTGAAAGGTGGGTCAGAAACTAATGCATGGAGCTCACTGACCCTCCTGGCAGAGGTGAGAGCAATAAGGAAAAGCACCTTCCAAGTGAGAAATTTGAAAGTGGCAGTAGCCAAGGGTTCAAATGGAGGCTTCATCAAGGTGGAGAGGACCACGTTAAGATCCCAGATCACAGGAGGTGCTTTGAGAGGTGGTTTCACATTGAAAAGACCTCGCATGAATCTGGAGACCAGGGGATAAGCTGAAAGGAGTTTCCCCTGGACCGGCTCATGAAAGGCCGCAATGGCACTGAGATGGACTCTGATGGAGGTAGACTTGAGGCCAGCGTTAGACAGAGAAAGCAGATAATCCAATAGGGTTTCCACCGCAAGAGACTTGGGATCATGATGATGAAGGAGACACCAAGAAGAAAACCTTGTCCACTTCTGATGGTAACATTGCAGAGTGGCTGGTTTCCTGGATGCTTCCAGAATGGAGCGAACAGGCTGAGATAGGAGAAAATCAGTTGAAGTCAGCCCGAGAGATACCAAGCTGTCAGGTGTAGAGACTGTAGGTTGGGATGTAGGAGGGTTTCCTGATGCTGCGTAAGTAGAGAAGGAAACAGTGGAAGCAGAAATGGATCCCTGGAACTGAGTTGAAGTAGAAGGGAGAACCAATGTTGCCTGGGCCACCGTGGAGCAATCAGAATCATGGTGGCTTGTTCCCTCTTTAGTTTGAACAAGGTCCGAAGCATGAGTGGTAGAGGAGGGAAAGCATAGAGGAACAGGTTGGACCAATCCAGAAGAAAAGCATCCGCTGCCAGACAGTGAGGAGAGAAGAGTCTGGAGCAGAATTGGGGCAACTGATGATTGTGAGGAGCTGCAAAGAGGTTCACCTGAGGAGTGCCCCATTGGGCGAAGATGGACTGTAGAGTCGATGGATCGAGAGTCCATTCGTGGGGTTGGAGAACTCTGCTGAGCTTGTCCGCTAAGTAATTCTGTTCTCCCTGAATATAAATCGCCTTCAGGAATAAGTGGCGAGTGGCGGCCCAAGACCAGATTCTCTGAGCTTCCTGGCATAAGAGGCGAGAGCCTGTTCCACCCTGTTTGTTGATGTAGTACATGGCAACCTGATTGTCTGTGCAGAGTAGAAGGACTTGAGGAAATAGAAGGTGTTGGAAGGCCTTGAGGGCATAGAACATTGCCCTGAGTTCCAGGAAATTGATGTGATGCTTCCTTTCCTGAGGAGTCCTAAGGCCCTGAGTTTGGAACTCGTTCAAATGGGCTCCCCATGCATAAGGGGAGGCGTCGGTGGTGATGATCAGTTGATGAGGAGGCAGATGGAACAGAAGACCCCTGGAGAGATTTGAGGAGATCAACCACCATTGTAGAGACTGACGAAGAGATGATGTCACAGATATGTGTCGTGAACAAGAGTCTGTTGCTTGAGACCACTGGGTAGCCAGGATCCATTGAGGAGTGCGCAGGTGTAGACGTGCCAGGGTTGTGACATGAACTGTGGAGGCCATGTGATCCAATAGAATCATCATCTGCTTTGCAGAAATGGAGTGCTGAGGCAGCACCTGCTGACAGAGCGACTGGAGATTGTGAAGACGGTTGTCCGGTAAGAAGGCTCTCATCTGGACAGTGTCCAGTACCGCTCCAATGAATTGAAGTCTCTGTGTAGGAAGAAGGTGAGACTTGGGTATATTGATTTCGAACCCTAGTAGTTGTAGAAAAAATATGGTCTGGTTGGTGGCCAGAAGAACAGCTGGAGATGAAATGGCCTTGATTAACCAGTCGTCCAGATAAGGAAAAACCTGAAGGTGGTTTGAGCGTAGAAAAGCTGCTACTACAATCAGACATTTTGTGAACACCCTTGGAGAGGAGGCAAGACCGAAGGGGAGCACTCTGTATTGGTAATGACAGTGATTGACCATGAAGCGAAGGTACTGTCTGGAGGCCGGGTTGATTGGTATGTGAGTGTAGGCCTCTTTGAGATCGAGAGAGCATAGCCAGTCGTTGTGATTGAGGAGAGGATAAAGCGTAGCTAGAGATAGCATCTTGAATTTTTCTTTGACCAAGCATTTGTTGAGGTCTCGTAGGTCTAGAATTGGTCTGAGGTCTCCTGTTTTTTTGGGGACTAGAAAATATCGGGAGTAGAATCCCTGCCCCCTTTGTTCTAGAGGAACTTCCTCTATGGCGTTCAGAAGTAGGAGGGATTGAACCTCCTGAAGAAGGAGGGAAGACTGAGGAGTGTGCAAAGCAGACTCTTTTGGTAGACTTTGGCCCGGAAGGGTGTGAAAGTTGAGAGAGTAGCCGTGGCGGATGATGTTGAGGACCCATTGGTCCGAAGTGATAACTTCCCACCGGCTGAGAAATAAAGAGAGTCGTCCTCCTATCGGTTGAGGGAGGAGTGGAGATGTTTGAACGCTGGCTATGCCCTGGAGAATTTTTTTTTTTTTTTTTTTTTTTTATTTATTTATTTAGCTTTATTTTACATCAAAAGAAATTCTTTGATAAAGAAACATGATAATTCCCAATTGGAAATAAAATATTAAGTATACATATATGTTACCATGTTAACAGTCCACTACTATGGGAGAGAGAAACAAACAATAATCAGGGATAGCTGATTTTAACAAGAAAAATTATACATATCATAAGTACAGAGCATAACGGTTGTATACTAATTACTCGGTCTGGTTGGTGACTTCAGTGGGCATCTGAGGGGATACAGAAGCCGCTTTACCCTCCAAGAAAAATTGTAATTGATCAGGTTCATAAAAAACATATCTATTTGCTTGATAAGTAATACAACATTTACATGGAAAGCGTAGCTGAAAGGTAGCTCCTAACCCCAATACAGATTGACGTAACATTAGAAATTTTTTCCGACGCAACTGCGTCCATTTAGAAACATCTGGAAATATGGCTATTCTAGAACCATAAAATTCAACATTCTCAGCCCTAAAGAATAGACGAAGAACTGCTTCTTTGTCTTGTAAAAAGACAAAGGTCACAAGCAAAGTAGCCCTTTCAGAAATTTCGAGAGATGAAGACTCCAATAAATTTGTAATATCTAATTCAGTCTGTTGGTTTTCTATGTCCTGAGTCTTTAATTTTGGAGTATTTAAATAATATATTTTCTGTAAGGGAGGCAGTGAAGTCTCGGAAAATTTTAAGACTAAAGTTAGGAATTGATGAAAAAGTTCCTTAGGTGATTGTAGTCTGGTGACTGGAAAATTAATTAATCTCAAATTTAAATTCCTGTTGGCATTTTCCAGATTTTCAATCTTCCTAGACAACATTGCTTTGTCTTTAACTTGATAATTAGAACTTTTTTGTAAATCAGAGACCTGTTGCTCAAATTTATCTAGTCTCTGGTCTTGATGTTGAATTTTCCCCTCAATCTCTTTCAAATGCAATGAGGAAGTATGCATAGTTGTAACAGTATAGAAGCATACCTTATGAAGGCTTTCAATAGCCTCCCAGAGTGCCTCCAAATCAATCACCATTGGTTTCTTCAATGGGGTCAGAAGAGAAACAGGAACCATCGATGAAGTAATAGAATCCAGTTCAGATTTACTTGTTCCATTAGCTGACCTACCATGAGCTCCTAGTCCCCCAAACGCTGGCAATTGTTGTATAGGATCCAGCGAGACTGAAACTGCCTCCGGAGTCAAAGGTAAATCCGGCAGCGCAAGCGGAGTAAATGATATCCCCGCTACTTCCTGCAACGCCGCCGGTGAACCCGACATTCTTCCAGGGCGTGGGGGGGCTCCCGGACCAATTGGGCTAAGCGAAACCTCGCTTCCCGAAGTCGAGGTCAATCCCTCTCGACAAGCCGGAGCGCCCTGAACAACCGGGACAGCAAACGAAGTTATTGCTGTCTGGCGCGTTAGCGAAGAGGCTGAAGAGGCAGGAAGAACACCTCTCTGTTTCCCTCTGCGTTTGGGCATGCTGAAAAGGTACGAAGCAATATTTCAAAGTACCTTAAATCCCCAGTGTAGAGAGAGCCTCGAGCTATGCGACTAGCTCCATCGCCATCTCATGCCCTGGAGAATTAAGTCAAAAGGGCTGAGTCGATTTTTGCTGAGGAGGCTGCTTGGCTGGTTGTTGCTGCTGAGGTCTAGGCGTTTGCCGCTGTTGTTGGCGCTGCCTCCTAGGTTGTTGAGTGGAAGACTGCAAGGGACGAGCCATAAAACGCCGTTGATAGGCCGATTGCTGTCTGAATGGCCGTGGAGGAGGAGGTTTCTTCTTGGTCTTAAGAAGGGTATCCCAGCGGGTTTCGTGAGCCGAGAGCTTCTGGGTCGTTGAGTCCATAGATTCTCCAAACAGCTCATCCCCTAAACATGGGGCATTAGCCAACCGGTCTTGATGATTAACATCAAGCTCGGAGACTCGGAGCCAGGCCAAACGGCGCATGGCTACAGACATGGCTGTTGCTCTGGAGGTAAGCTCAAATGTGTCATATATAGACCTTACCATGAATTTTCTGAGTTGGAAAAGAGATGAAGAGCATTGATGGAAAGCCTCACGTTTCCCCACAGGAAGGTACTGCTCAAAGGAAGCCATGGTGGTAAGGAGATGCTTCAAATAAAAAGAAAAATGAAAAGCATAGTTTCCAGATCGATTAGCAAGCATCGCATTCTGGTAAAGTCGCTTACCAAATTTGTCCATGGCTTTACCCTCTCTGCCAGGAGGAACAGAGGCATAGACACTAGCTCCTGAGGACTTCTTGAGGGTGGATTCTACAAGGAGAGACTCATGCGGGAGCTGTGGTTTGTCGAACCCAGGAATAGGGATAACTTTATACAGGGAATCCAATTTGCGGGGGGCTCCCGGGACAGTAAGAGGAGTCTCTAAATTCTTGTAAAAAGTCTCCCTCAGGATATCATGTAAAGGGAGTTTCAAGAATTCCTTTGGAGGCTGGTCAAAATCAAGAGCGTCTAGAAAGGCTTTAGACTTTAGACTCAGCCTCCAAAGGAATGGAAAGAGAGTCACACATATCTCTTAAAAAAGAGGAGAAAGATGTGGAATCAGGTTTTGAGGAAGTGTCCTGAAGAACAGGCTCGTCTTCCTCTGAGAAACACTCCCCTTCTGATAGAAAAGGTTCTTCAGAATCCCCCCACAGATCAGGGTCCCGAATATGGGAAGCATGGTCTCGACTCTCAGGGGTGGATGGTTCCTGGTGTCGGGACTTGCGTACCGATTTACCCGACCTCATCGATGTGGTACCGGGTGATGTTATCGGTTGCACCGGCGCCGAAGTCTGCACCGATTGGTGATGAGACCTGGGCTCCGGCGCGAGGACAGGCATCGATACCGATGAGGCCGAGTGTACCGGTACCGAAAGAGTGGATGCCGACAATATAGGCTGTTCCACAATCAGTACCGGGGGCCCAGTGGGGACTGACACCGGAAGGCTCGGTGTCAGGAGAGCTGGAAGGAGCTTTTGGAGCTGATCCTTAAGCTGCGCTTGTAAGATGGTCGCAATGCGATCATCGAGGGAGGGCACCGGTACCGGCTTTTTCTTCTGCGGTACCTGCGGTGCCGCTCTACGCCCCGGAGATGAGGAGCCCGATGTCGAAGGACTCACCTCGATAGGGGCGGAGCGCTTCCGCTGGCGCCTCACGGTCGGCAGGACTGGACTCGCTGCAATGGAGACCGGAGGACGCTCCAGCGGGGAAGGCTTCTTAGCCGGCTTACCTGCATGCTGCGACGCCAACGCGGTATCGCATGGCGTCGATGAGGTGGGCGCCGACGAAACAGGGACCGAGACCGGTGTCGAGGACGCGGGATCGGACATGTCGGTGCCGAAAAGCAGTCTCTGTTGTATTTCACGATTTTTCAGAGTCCGCTTTTTCAAAGTGGCACAGCGGGTGCAGGTGGAGGCCTGATGTTCCGGACCCAGACACTGTAGGCACCAGTTGTGTGGGTCTGTAAGGGAAATAGGCCGTGCACACCGCTGGCACTTCTTGAACCCGGGCTGGGGGGGGCATGAACGGAAAAACGGCTTCCGCCAAATCGAAGGCCGAGGCCTCGATGATGGCAGTAGGCCCCGCCGGGCAAATCAAAGAAAACTGGAAAAAATAAAGTATTTTTTTTTTTTTTTTTTACAAAATAAAGAAAAAAGGAAGGGCAAAAAAAACCCAAACGAGGGACCGCGCGCCGGGGTCGGGCGGGAAGGCACTCGCACATGCGCGGTGCGGTCTCTAGAACTTTCCAAGTTCTTAGAGTGCAATCACTCTAAAAGTGTCCGTACCGGGGCTCCGTCGGTGCCGTCACCCATCAGTCAAGAATATGCTGCCTGCTTGTCCTGGGATAATGTCCATTCTCAAAAAAATCATCCAAAATGAGGGTTTTTTTTGAGAATGGCCTACCTCTATGTTCAGCAGTTTAAACGCCCAGACCACCACTACATCTAAACTTACAACACATTATCAACCCAAAAATAGCCTAAGTCCTAAACGCCTAAAACAAGACCTTTTAGGCAAAGGAGGGGCCAAGATCATGAAGGGCATAGAGAAAGTGGAGAGGGACAGATTCTTCGAAATTTTAAAAACTGCAAGAACGAGAGGACATTCGGAAAAATTAAGAAGAGACAGATTCAGAACCAATGCTAGGAAGTTCTTCTTCATCCAAAGGGTAGTGGACACCTGGAATGCGCTCCCAGAGGATATGATAGGACAGAGTACGGTATTGGAGTTCAAGAAGGGATTGGATAATTTCCTGAAGGAAAAGGGGATAGAAGGGTATAGATAGAGGGTTACTATACAGGTCCTGGACCTGATGGGCCACCGCGTGAACGGACTGCTAGGCACGATGGACCTCTGGTCTGACCCAGCAGAGGCACTGCTTATGTTCTTCCCCTAAAAGTTGGATTCTGTAACTGGCATCTGTCAAAAACAACACTGAATCCAGAATCTACCACTCTTCCGTAACGATCGTGACAGGAAAGATGGCTCATCTCCCTGCCGTGATCGCGATCGCCCCACCCTCGAAATACCGCGACCCGTGGCAGGAGAGATGACCAATCTCTCCTGCTTCAGTACATGGCAGTTTGGGGGAGGGGTGATCACGATTGCGGTAGGAGAGATGCCCAATCTCTCCTGCCACGATCCACCCCCGGAACCAATACCAGCAGGAGGGAGCCCAACCCCTCCTGCCAAGGCGTGAGCCCCATGACCCCCCCCCCACTTAAAATATTGGCAGGAGGGATCCCAGGCCCTCATGCCCACTGCGACCCCTCCACTTCCCTTAAAATATGAGGAGAGAGCCCAACCCTTCCTACCCACTGTGACCCCCACCCCACCCTTAATATACAGGCAGGAGGGATCCCAGGCCCTCCTAATCATGATGCACCCCCCCACGACTGCCCCCAATCACCTTCCAAACCCCATGCCCCTGACCACCTCCCACCCCGACACCCACCCCTTCACTTACATTAGTTGGATGGACAGACGGGTCTCAAGCCCGTCTGCCTAACAGGCCCGCCATCCTCTGAATGGCAGGCCTTAGGGCCTGATTGTGCCAGGAAGGTTCAGAGGATGGCGAATCCTGTCCATCTGGCCAACTAATGTAAGTGAAGGGGGTGTCAGGGGTGGGGGATGGTCGGGAGTTGTGGTTTTGGGGTGATCATGGGGGGGGTGTCATGGGCAGGAGGGCCTCTGATCCCTCCTGCCTGTATTTTAAGGGGAGGTGGGGGTCGCTGTGGGCAGGAAGAGTTGGGCTCCCTCCTGCCTGTATTTTAAGGGGAGTGGGGGGATCGCCATGGGCAGGAGGGGTTGGGCTCCCTCCTGCCTGTATTTTAAGGGGAGTGGGGGTCATGGGGCTCGCGTCTCGGCAGGAGGGGTTGGGCTCCCTCCTGCTGGTATTGGTTCGGGGGGTGGAGCGCGGCAGGAGAGATAGGGCATCTCTCCTGCCATGATCGTGATCACCCCTTCCCTGAACTGCCACGAACTGCGGCAGGAGAGATTGGGCATCTCTCCTGCCGTGGGTTGTGGAAGTTCAGGGGTGGGGCAATTGCTATTGCAGCAGGGGAGATGAGGCATCTCTCCTGCCGTGATCGTTGCAGTGGGGGTGTTGGCAGGTTGCCGGGGCCGCTAAGTTGATTGCAGCAGCCGCGATCAGCTCAGCGGCTCCTTTTCAGAACTTATACCTGTTTTGACTTGGTTTAAGTCAAAACTTATAAGTTCTGACTGGGCAACCTGCTCAAGTTTTTGGTTATACTAGCTGTACATCTAAGTCGGCCCACCTCCCTCCCTTTCCCCTCCTCTAAAAACGCCTCTTTTCGCTGTAGGCGTTTAGAGGCAAGGGAAAGGCCTAAACTGTTTTTAGATACGTCTAAAACCAGCTTTGATTATAGGTACTTGGACGATCTGGCTTTTTGATCATCTAAGTACCGATTTAGGACCCTTTTTGGATGTTTTTTTTTTATTATTATGAGCCCCATAGACACATGTGGACAGGGGTGAAACACAATCTGTGATAGGATAGATCAAAAAGGAAGGGTGTGATCTTCCTTCAATGTTATTCTGTTAAAGGTCTTGGTGTTACATATCATAAGCATTTTTCTTTTCTTTTTTTAATTTTATTTATAAATTTAGACATTTACAATATCAGATGATACAAAAGAAAAAAGGGGATCTTCTGTAAATATTACATAATCATTCATACAAAATTCATTTTTAAGCCCACATAAATGGGAAGACATGATACTATTTCAAAAACAAATTTATAAGAAAAGATAAAGGAAATACATCTCGATTCATCCCGTGAATCTTAAACCATTCCTTACTCTTATAGGGATTCTTAATTTTTTCTCCTCTTATTTCTCAGCAATGAAACTTAAACCTCTTAAAATTAACTCATTTCTGTTCTCGAGCAATTAGAAGTTGTTGCAATTGTATGGGATCCCAAAAAACATATTCAATGTCTTGTAGCTTGACAAGACATTTGCATGGGAATTTTAGGTAAAAAGATGCCTCTAGAGCTAAAACTCTAGTTTTTAACTTCAGAAACTCTTTCCTCCTTAATTGAGTAGCTCTAGAGACATCTGGAAAAATTCTAACCAAATCCCCACAAAATTTAGTTAACCTATTTTTAAAATAAAGTTTCATTATTAACATCTTGTCTATCTCACTCATGCATGTTATCACCAGAGTGGACCGACTCTGGATCACATCCTGACTGTCTTCCAAAAACTCAGTCAAATTAATTTCAGTTGTGACCAAATGGTCCACCTCCTGGGTAGATTCTATTTTTTTTTTAGGAACATAATAGTAATTATTAATTGGAAAATTCTCCGCATTGGGCAACCCCAGTATTTCTTTAAAAAATTTCCTTAATAGGATTTCAGGTAATAGTAAATGAGTTACTGAAAAATTGACCAAGCGGAGATTTCTCGCTCTGTACATATTTTCCATTAATTCCATTTTAGAATATATCACTGTAGAATCTTTAACAGCAGATATTGAACTTTGTCACACCTACCCAGCTCCTGTTCACGGCAGCGAGCTGGAGCACTGTGACTGTCCCTGTCCATACGTGTACCCTGTTAACCAGGGTACCCTTCAGGCCTTCTTAGGCGTCTGCCTAAGGTATAATATCAGATTCCCTGACATTACCAAAAGAAAACAGGCAAGGGAAAAGAAACTCACACACCTCAAAATCCAGGATAGCAGAATAATCAAATTGAGTTTATTCCTATGGTTCTGGATTGTTCTGTACAATTGCTCTTAGCGTCCTGTAATAATTCTCACATAGGTTTGAAAGAAACATAAACTTTGGGTTAAGTTAACCACTCTGGCTTTGTGCATACCAGTCTGACTTTAAATGTCCAAAAATAAAAATAAAATGCACAATAAACCTTTAAGGCTGGACTCTAATCTTTGTAATATAGTCCTCTTCACCAGCCAATTGTGTGACAAGTATGGCACCAACCACAGTTCTTCCTCCAGGTCAAATAAAGCTTTTACAAAAGCAGAAAGAAACAAAAAAACAGGTCAAAAGAACACAGTTAACTTTGCAGCCCTGCCATGGAGTGACTGCAGAAAAGGAACTCTCCTTAAAGAAGCTCCCCTGTGCTGGCGTTTCAGAGAAACGTTATCTCCCTTAATTACTCCCCAGCTGAGCTGAGGGGGAACAAACAAATGATCCGTGCTGCAGTGGAATTTTACAGTTCAATTATCAGTACTTTTGAAGATAGCTTTTCTATTCTCCCCCAGCGTTTGGCATACAAACACTTTCATTCAAACCATTAAGCAGAACTTACAACAACAAAAAACTGGTGAGAAAAAAACCCAAGAAGTCATTCATTTCCCACCTTTGTTCAGGCTGTGTCCATTGCCTCTAAGCATTCCCTAGGCATAGGAGACACATCAATATCCATTGGTTCACAGCTGAGCAACTGTCTCTCTGTTCCAGCCTCAAGCACTCCTGAGACGTCCACCATGTCCCAGTCTTGGTTCAGCTCATTAGCATTCAGTTGAGGAGGAGAGTGTTCTCCACCGAGCTCACCCTGAAGCCTCCTCGGCTCCTCCTCCTGACTCTCTCTCAGCTGCTCTGTTTTAACCCCCTCTAATTCGCCCCCTCCCTGCTCTGAAGAGGGGGAAGGGAGAGAAATCTCTCTGCAGCTGTGTCTGTCTCAGTGACAGCTTCCTGTGTAGAGCCTGGCCTTCTGGGAGCTGTAGTTTCTTAGCTCCTGGGTTAATCCCAGTGAAGTCAGAGCTTATAACATCAGCAGGGCCAACCTGATCTGCTCTCCTGCAATGGGGTTTCCTGCTCTTCTTCCCTAATTCTGTGTCAAAGCTAGGAAGAGAGCTAGATTTGTCACAACTTCCACCACATTTAATCGTTTATCCAAACAATTCAAATTGGAATCCACATTTTCTAGTTTATGAGAAAGACTGAAAAATTCACCGTTTGTTTCACAGTTGACCTGAGAAACCCTTCTACTCTAGAAATACCTAACCACAAATCTTTAAGGGTAATATCTTGTGTTTTCTCCGTTAGTGATTGATCCTCCACTATACCTGAAAATCAAGTGATTTAGGTATTTCAGTAAAAACTAACTTGTTTATCTGAGTGGAGGATACCACATGTTCGGTAGAAAATGTAGGATTTATATTCCCACTGTCACTTGATACTAGATGAAGGGGAGGAGTCTGTTCAAGGTGGCTCATTGAAGCACCTGACATAGAAGAATTCATATTAAGTGGTGCTACTGAAGGATTTTCAGTTAATAATGTCAAATGCCTATCCATGGGGCCAGATACAGCCAGTGTTGAACTTTTAGGTTTAATTTTTCTTTTCCCCATGTTCAATCTATCAAACGTTATGGAATAAGTGATACAACCTTAAATTCCAGCTCCACTGCCTCGTGGCTCCAAGGGGCTCCCAAGGAGCAAAATGTGCCCCTTTCGGAATGCCCCTTCAGCCACGCCCTGCGGCCACGTGGCTGCGGCTGCAACTGCACTAGCAGCTTCAATTTAAGATGTTGGAGATGGACCCAGTGATGTCAGGGGTCCATCTCTTGCAATGCCTGCCCATTCAGCACCGAAGGAATACAGCAACCGCTGTTTCAGGAAGCTCGGGAGCTACAAGAAGTCACCTCCGGTATCCCTCACTAGTCTGGTATCAGGCTCCCAGGTTTACCGCGGCAGCGGCTTCAATTTAAGATGTTGGAGACAGACCCAATGACGTCAGGGGTCCGGCTCTTGCAATGCCTGCCCGTTAAGCAGCAAAGGAATACAGCAACTGCTGTTGCAGGAAGCTCGGGAGCTACAAGAAGTCACCTCCAGTATCCCTAACTAGTCTGGTATCAGGCTCCCAGGTTTACCGTGGCAGAGGCTTCAATTTAAGATGTTGGAGACAGACCCAGTGATGTCAGGGATCCGTCTCTTGCAATGCCTGCCCGTTGAGTAGCGAAGGAATACAGCAACTGCTGTTGCAGGAAGCTCGGGAGCTACAAGAAGTCACCTCTGGTATCCCTCACGTCTGGTATCAGGCTCCCAGGTTTACCGCGGCAGCGGCTTCAATTTAAGATGTTGGAGACGGACCCAGTGACATCAGGGGTCCATCTCTTGCAATGCCTGCCCTTTGAGCAGTGAAGGAAAACAGCAACCACTGTTGCAGGAAGCTCAGGAGCTACAAGAAGTCACCTCCGGTATCCATCACTAGTCTGGTATCAGGCTCCCACGTTTATCACAGCAGCGGCTTCAATTTAAGATGTTGGAGACGGTCCCAGTGACGTCAGGGATCTCTGCCCATTGATCAGCAAAGGAATAAAGCAACTGCTGTTGCAGGAAGCTCGGGAGCTACAAGAAGTCACCTCTGGTATCCATCACTAGTCTGGTATCAGGCTCCCCATCATAAGCATTTTTAAATAGAAACGTCTTTAAGCTGGATTTAAATTTGTCTATGGAGATTTCTTCCCGGAGGTTCAATGGTAATGAATTCCATAAGGTTGGAGCGGTCACTGAGAAGATCTTTTTGCATGTGGTGTTATAGGAAAGATGACATAAGGAGGGAGTACTTAGATGTTGGTTACTAGATCTAAGTGTTCTTGAGGAGCAGTATGGAATAATCAACCTGTCCATGAATCCTGGGGAATGAAAGATTTTGTTTTGAACATGAGAACTAAGATTTTGTAAGTGATTCTATGAATAATTGGCAGCCAATGGGATTTTATCAGAAGTTACGTGGTCAAAATTTTTTGCTTTTTTATATCAGTTTAACCAGACGTATTCTGAACAAATTGGAGGCGTCTCAGTTCTTTCTAATTTATTCCTTGATATAGTGCATTGCAATAATCAAGTTGAAAGATTACTAGGGAATGTAGTAAAATGTTTAAGGATCTAGAAGACTGGCTATTGATTGGATCATTTGTAACCTGTAGAAGCATTTTTTCCACCATGGAGCTAATCTGCAGATGATAGGTTAATTTGTTTTCAAGTATTGTGCTGAGAAGTTTAATAGAATTGGTAAGTAGGATCGGTATTGATTTAAGGCAAATTGGAAGAATTGGATGTTCATTATCATTCCATGAAAAAGTTATCCCCTTTGATTTGGAGATATTTAAGAATAACATATTATCGGCTAACTTTTTCAAGATTTCCATTGATTTTCATTTGTGTTGGTTGGATCGATAGGGTGTAGGCCTCTGCCAGCCTGACACATGACCTGGCCAACTCTGACAATTTTTTTTACCTCCCTCTCACCTACCCCGTGTACCTTTTTGAATCCCTGGTGGTCCAGCAGTGTACTGGTCAGGAGTGAGCTTTCTACACTCCTGTCCCATGCTGAATCCCTCTGAATGACTGCTGTGAATTCTTGTGGTCCAGCGATGTACCGGGCAGGAGTGAGCTTTTTGTGCTCCTGCCCAACACAGCCACTTGCTGAATGGCTGCTACCAGTTCTCGCGGGACTTGTGAGAACTGGTGTCAGCCATTCAGGGAGTGGCTCAGGGCTGAGCAGAAGCACAAAAAGCTTGCTCATGCCCAGTACACCACTGGGCCGCAAGAACTCAAGGCAGTCATTCAGGGAGGGGCTCAGTGTGGGACAGGAGCGCGGAAAGCTCGTTCCTGCCCATAGACCACTGGACTACCAGGGATTCAAAAAGGAACACAGGGGAGGCTGGAGGGAGGTAAAAAGAGTGTCAGAGTCAGCTGGGAGAGGAGACGGGATGGATCCTTCCTGTCCCAGTCTACCATCAGATCATACGGCAAGCTCGGTGGAGGTTTGCAGGACATCGGGAGAGAGGGGGAAGAGGGTACACGGCAGGGAGATGGGACAGGGTACAGAGCCTGACAGGGAGGGAGGGGGGACAGGGTGGAAAGCCTGGCAGGGCAGGGGATGAGGCAGGCTGGGTGCAGATCTTGGCAGGACAGGGTACATGAATATTAACACACACACACCCTCCAGGCTTATGTTTGAGTCAACCTTTTTTTCTTCCATTTTTGGAGGAAAAAAGGGTACTTGATTTATATTTGGACCATCTTATATTCGAGTATATAGGTAATCCACTTGGAGTTGAATAATGCTAGATATCTATACAGTAGGCATCCCAACCCTGCCAATAAAAAGAATTATCTATCCACCCAAGCAAAACTAAATACTCTTTTGCTTGAACATATCAGAAATGGCATATTTCCCTCACAAAGCCAGTTTGATCCTTATTTCACAACAATGTTGAGCAATGATAAAGATCAGCAGAAATCAGGAAGTTCCAATATCATAAACATGAGAATAAAACTTGGAAAATGCTGGCCCACCTCACTAGGATCTGAAGGAGTGGGAAGCCAGTACTAACCATTTGCAAATCTGATGGTGTTCGGACTGCTCAGGCAGAAGAGATAGCAAAAGTATTTTTAGACTTTTTAAAAGGGATCTATAAGGCAGATGTATAATTTTCCCTTGATATGGTCAGTGATTACTTGCAACAGCTTGGCCTCCTGATAAACCCTTGCAAATGAAAGAGCTACAGAGGATAGTGAGTGGGGTGAAGCGTAACTCCAGCACCAGGACCCGATGGGTTTTCCTATAAATTTTATAAGATGATTTTCCCCCAGCTTTGTGCCAATTGATGGCTTATTACAATGCAACAGTCTCTTCTGGTGCCTTCTCTAAATATATGAATGAGTCCTTGATAGTTTTGCTACCAAACTGAGCAAACCAAAAGATCTTCCTGATTTCTGCTGATCTTTATCATTGCTCAACATTGTTGTGAAATAAGGATCAAACTGGCTTTGTGAGGGAGAGACAATTGATACGCAATATAAGGAGAGCTCTCCTGGCTATTGCTTATACACTCCGTATTCGTGGTTTCAGCAATCGCGGTTTCGATTATTCACGGTTTTTGGGTTGCTGGCTCCTGCCCCCAATTACGTCACAGAAATTGCTGATTCACACTATTTACAGATAAAATCACTGATTCCCAGCAATGCACAAAGAAAATCTCTGATCCCTAGCATTTAAAGATAAAATCACTGATTCCCAGCATTTAAAGATAAAATCACTGATTCCCAGCGTTTAAAGATAAAATCGCTGATTCCCAGCGTTTAAAGATAAAATCGCTGATTCCCAGCACTACACAGAGAAATCTCTGATTCCCAGCAATGCACAAAGAAATAATAACAGTTTATATACCGCAGGACCGCTGATTCCCACTATGGCTACAAAGCGCAAGACTTCAGGTGCTACCGAAAGTGCTCCCAAGAGGGAAAAAAGTGCTCCCAAGAGGGAAAAAAAAGTGAAACCTTACAAGAAAATGTTGAATTATTGAATATGCTTCAGAGAGTAAAGTCATCCTTTACTATTGCTCGGCACTATGGCATTGAGTCTACCGTTAGTTACATAATAAATGAAAAAGCAATCCATGAAGCTGTGCAGCAGCTACTCCGGCTGGTCCAAAGACATTACATGTTGTGCAAGATATCAATCTCACTCGTATGTAAGCTGCAACATTTCTGTGGGTGCAGGATTGCTACAAGAAAATAATTTCAGTAGACTCTCTGATGATAAGAGGAAAGGCAAAGCCTTTGTATGATAACTTGAAGAGCAGGGAAGGCGGAGTGTCACAATCCATCGACTTTCTGGCCAGTATAGGGTGGTTTGATAAATTCTGTCACAGGTATGTCCTGCGTAATGTGAGAGTGGCAGGAGAAGCAGCTTCTGCCAACCAAGAGGCAGCTAGAGAGTTCCCTGCTATCTTTAAGGAAATTATTGAAGAGAAGGGATATGAACCTGAGCAGCCATTCAATGCCGATAAAACTGCTCTATTTTGGAAGAAAATGCCACAAAGGACATTCATTAGCAAAGAGGATAAGTGAGCACCAGGTTTCAAGGCTGCAAGGGATAGAGTAACCATGCTGCTTTGTGCAAATGCAGTAGGCCATATGATAAAGACAACACTGATTTAGAAAGCAGCAAACCCCCGATCCTTGAAGAGAAAAGATAAGTGCCAGGATGAGCAACAAGAAGGCTTGGACAACCAGAGCACTGTTCCTACAATGGTTTCATCAGTGTTTTGTGCCTGAAGTAAGAAAATATCTGGCCAATAAAGGAATGGAATTCAAGGTTCTGTTGATATTGGACAATGCCCCTGGACATCCAGACCCACATTAGTTCCACATTCAGGGTGTTGAGATTGTTTACATGCCCTAACAAGGTATAGATGATGAAGTGAGGTAAACTGGAAACATCCACAGTGACAAATCACCCCACTTCCGAGTGTCAAATCTGGAAAGAGGTCTAAAGGATCTCCAACACCAACTCGATTGCACACCGATTGTGTAGTTCAAACGTTTAGTAGGTGATGATAAACATCCTAGGCCCTTCATTTCACCTCCTTCTTGATGTCTTACTTAACACTTACTGTTGCTTCATACTTCAATAACCCAAATTCAAATGAAACATTACAACAGAAAGTATTTTCACTTAGCTTTTAATTTGCAGAATCACTAGCCTGCCCCGACAGGACCTATTTCGCCACATAAAGGCTCCTAAGGAGCTCCACTCAAGTGTCCTTTCTTTCTTAGGGCTAGCTAAATTTGCTTCCTACGAGCAGCCGGAGTGTTGAAATCACATGTGGCTGCCGTAAAGGTCATCTCTGATGCAACCGGAAGTTGCATCAGAGACGACCTTTCCTGCAGCCACAAGTGATTTCAACACTCTGGCTGCTTGTAGGAAGCAAATTTAGAAATTGCCTGCTGCGAAGGTAAGGGGCAGGGAGGGAGAAAGGGAGTAAAGGTGGGGTGGAAAAGAACAGACGCTGAGGGAACTGGGGAAGATGGGGTGGGGAGGAACAGACGCTGAAGGGAACTGGGGAAGGTAGGATGGAGAGGAACGGATGCTGAAGGGAACTGGGGAAGGTGGGGTGGGAAGGAACAGACGCTGAATAGAACTGGGGAAGGTGGGGTGGAGAGGAACAGACACTGAATGGAACTGGAGAAGGTGGGGTAAGGAGGAACAGATGCCGAAGGGAACTGGGGAAGGTGGAGTGGAGAGGAACAGATGGTGAAGGGAACTGGAGAAGGTGGGGTGGAGAGGAAAAGATGCTGAAGGGAACTGGGGAAGGTGGGGTGGAGAGGAACAGACGCTGAAGGGAACTGGGGAAGGTGGGGTGGAGAGGAACAGACACTGATGGGAACTGGGGAAGGTAGGGTGGAGAGGAACAGACGCTGAAGGGAACTGGGGAAGGTGGGGTGGGGAGGAACAGATGCTGAAGGGAACTGGGGAAGGTGGGGTGGAGAGGAACAGATGCTGAAGGGAACTGGGGAAGGTGGGGTGGAGAGGAACAGACACTGATGGGAACTGGGGAAGGTAGGGTGGAGAGGAACAGACGCTGAAGGGAACTGGGGAAGGTGGGGTGAAGAGGAACAGAGTACAGATGCCGAAAGGAAATGAGGAAGAGAGAGATTCCAGACTATGGGGGGAGCAGGGGGAAGAAGATGGGTGCCAGACCAATTAGGGAGGGTGGAGGGAGAGATGGATGGGAGAGGCACATTAACAGATTATATGGCAGAGACAGAGAAGGCAGACAGTGGATGGAAGGAAATGAATGTGGAGAAGATGAGGAAAGCAGAAACCAGACAACAAAGGTAGAAAAAAATTTTATTTATTTATTTTTTTGCTTTAGGATAAAGTAGTATATTAGTTGTGTTGATAAAAATTTATAAACAAAGCCCTGCCAGCTGAACATCTCTTTCTCTAGTTCAGCAGCCTGTGCTAAAATTTTTGGGTGGGGTGTGGGCATGGCTAGGGGCCCAGTATACTTGTGTGCCTAGGGGCCTTTGAAGAATTAATCCTACCCTAGGTGAGGGTACTTTGAGTAGAGAGTTGAGTATGGCAAAGAGAGAGTGAGGGTTGGCACTATGAGAATTAATTAAATGGTTGTAGTATTCTTGTTTGTCAAGCAAGAGGCTAGATTGGAAGGACATCAGAATGAACTTGAAGTGTATGAAGTCAGTATGTTTGCAAGATTTAAGGTAAAGACATTCAGCAACTCGGGCACAGGAGCACAGGTAATGGATGTTGGGGATCAGTGAGAACTGGGGTTTGGCATGTTTTACAGGATGTAAAATGGGAGGGGAGAGAATGGATTTATGGGTGAGGACAGTCTCATTGACAGACTTGAGTGACATAGTAATTGAATGGAGGGTGGAGAGCATGTCAAGGTCAATAGTCTGAAGGTTCTTAAATGTATGAGTAGTGATTGGCCAGGTTTTGGGGAGAGGGTGATGAGTTGTGAAGGGAAAAGTCGAGGTGCAGAATTCAGTGGTAGAGGAGCTGGAGGAAAAGACGATGGCCTTTCTGATGCATAGGGGTGCTGGAGCACAGCTGGAGATTTTATGAGGATGTTAAAGCAAGAAACCTGGACATATAAGAGTCAGAGGGGTCACTGGCATGGATGTTGAAGTCACCAAGGATGAGGGAGGCTCTAAGGTTACCAGATTTTCCATCTGGTAAAAGAGGATGTGTGACCCTGCCCCGTTATGCTCCCGGGTCCACCTCGCTCTGCCCCCAGCCCTGCCCCCCAAACCCAGCTCCACCCAATCCTCATCTCTTCGGGCAAGGACTGGCCCCGATCTTACCAGTTTTAAAAAACCCAGACAAAGTGCCGGGTTTTGAAAAGCCGCCAAGACATGTCCGTGGAAATCTGGACATCAAAAACTATACATTCGGCATAGTATAACTATAGCGGTACACA